>NC_091123.1:85704753-85789753 GCF_040183065.1 Periplaneta americana | reverse complement strand
GATGATGGCGTATGAAAATCATTCCTTCTGCGGGTATTTATACTATGTATGGCTGAGTTAGTTGGAAAATTTTCTTTATTACATAAGAGGAAATTTATTGTGGAGTATGTATTGATTTGTTAAAGTTAAAGGTAAAGGTAAAGGTATCCCCGTAACACGCCATGAAGGCACTTGGGGGCATGGAGGTAGAGCCCCATGCTTTCCATGACCTCTGCACTAGAATGAGGTGGTGTCGTCGGCACCACGCTCTGACCGCCTTTTACCCCCGGGAAAGACCCTGGCTACGGACTGGAAGGTCCGGGGTTCGATCCCAGGTGGTGAAAGGATTTTTTCTCGTTGCCAAACTTTCAGAACGGCCCCGAGGTTCACTCAGCCTCCTATAAAATTGATTTGTTAGGGTTAGAATCTCTCATTTTTTTTTAAATCATCTACATGATTCTCTAGGCTTTGCTCCAACTATTATTCTAATGGCTCTTTTTTGTAATAAGAATATATTTTTACTATCTGCAGAATTTCCCCAAAATATTATTCCGTAGGACATAATGGAATGAAAATAGGCAAAATATATTGTCTTTAAGATACTGCTGTTTAGAAATTGTTGTAACGACCTAATTGCGGAGCATGCTGAGCTAAGTTTGGGTGTTATTTCTTTGATATGATTTTTCCAATTTATTGTATTATTAATATGCAAACCAAGAAATTTGTTTGTTGATGTTCCCAGTAGAGGTATATTGTTGATAGTTGTGTCCAATGTTTCAGAAGTTAAATTTGAAGCGGCTTTAAATTAAATTATTGTAGTTTTATTAATGTTCAATGCTAGTTTATTGGTTGTAAACCAGTCATAAATTTTAAGGAGAATTGTTTTTGTTTTATATTTGAATGTGGCGAAGTTCTTGTCTGTAATTATGATACTTGTGTCATCTGCAAATAGTGTAGGATAACCTATTCCTTTTATTATGGTGCCAAGGTCATTTATAAAAATTAGAAAAAGAAGAGGCCCTAATATAGATCCTTGTGGGAAACCTGTATGAACATTTCCCCATGTTGAAGTAGATTTAAAGTAGTTATTAAATGCGTTGATTTCCACTTTTTGTTTTCTGTTTAGGAGATATGACTCAAACCAGTGATATGCTATGCCTTTAATACCATAGTTTTCTAATTTTTGTAGTAGAATTTTATAGTTAATACAATCAAAAGCTTTGGAGAAATCACAGAATATCCCTCTATTATTAATTAATAATACTACTATTAATACTACAATAGAGACTGAATTACTGTATTTATCTACTACCTAAGACACAAAGTAACACAATCGTACGTACACTAATTTTATAGGAGTGGTATAGTAAATTTTCTGTCTACAGTTAAGGAGGGTAGATGCGCTAAATTAAAATCACAATGTAAATCCCTTTTTATTAAACCTCAAAATAGCTTCAATTCTAAACTTAAAATGTTCATGCGAACAGATTATGTTAACATGTAAAATTCTCTTCATATTAAAATAACACAGTTTTATCATTATATCTGCAACATATTATCCAGCAAGAAGTAAACGAAACTTTTGGATACATTACACTAAATAAAACTTAGCAATGATACGCAATAAAGTTATATACTGTAATAATATTTCACTGAGCTCCGTAAACTGAAATAGAAAACCCGAACATACATTACTGCGGTCTAGATCGAAAAGGCATTGACTGTGCCGTATTCCGCATTGTTGTGAAAAGTTGTGTAAACTGTGAAATGTTCGTTATGGGTTGTAATAACTGTAAATGGCTAAAATACAATAATTTGGATAATAATAATAATAATAATAATAATAATAATAATAATAATAATAATAATAATAATAATAATGTGACAAAGAGACGTTTGTAGCACTATAAATTGTAAGAAAAACAGGTCATAGTTACCCTTCTTCCGAAAGATCCAAGAAGGTGAGTTTATAAACCTTATGTATTTCGTACTTCAATAGTGGAAGGAAGGTGTTAAATTTTCAAAAGAACACGATATCAAAAGTACAATATATTTTATCGTCTGCCAGGGAAAGAGTCTGTGATGAGACGATAGTAGCGATCCTGGTGGTTAACAACTATCTATGGATGCATATGTATTAATTATTGAGCTTCGTGACTGTTTATACTGGACTGTGGTAACACCAAAGCCTAGTATATACAGTCACTAAGCTTGGGATGATTTTTTTTATTTTTCTCGCGATAGTTGCTAGCCGCTTAGAGCGCTGTGAGTACTAGGAAAAATAGACTGTGCCACTGCCATCGTGATCTAATACAGTCCAGCTGTACAGGCCGTAAGACAGACCATGTGACTCGCTTAACCCGATCAGGAAGGGCGGCGTTTCAACTGTATAAATTAGTTGGAATGCATGAAGAGTAACATATATTTCCCTAAAATGTAATGTAATTGCATTATTAAAATTAAAAAAAAATGATTATGAGACACTGCAGACATAATTCACTTGCGAATTAAGGTATATTACTATTTTTGATGCGAAAATCGCGTTGTTCGTATGTGTAATACCTGCCTTTATTTCGATTAAATATTGTGAAATTCTTGTACATTCATTTATGCGCGATTTAATAATTTTCAGTTGCACCGCACGGATATTTAGATATGTTGAAACTATAGGTTATGTTTAGTGCCCCAGTTGCCACTTTCTGCCTAATTTTAGTGGTCTCCAATGCCCTGCAATTATATATGTATGTTATGTCATATGGAAATTACAGGTTACGTTTAACATATTTAATTTATATTCCTATATTCGAAGGTAGATGTGCTAAATTAAAATCACAATATAAATTCTTTTTTATTAAACCTCAAAATAGCTTCCATTCTAAACTTATAATGTTGATGCGAACAGATTATGTTAACATGTAAAATTCTCTTCACATTAAAATAGCAGTTTCGTAATTATTTCTGCAACATATTATCCATCAAGAAGTAAACACAACTTATGGACACATTACACTAAACAAAACTTAGCAATGATATACGTAATAAAGATATAATACTCCTATAATATTTCACTGAGCTCCATACACCGAAATAGAAAACCAGAACATACATTACGGCGGTCTAGATCGAAAAGGCATTGACTGTGCCGTATTTCGCATTGTTGTGAAAAGTCGTGTAAACTGTGAAATGTTCGTTATCGGTTGTAATAACTGTAAATAGCTAAAATACAATAATTTGAATAATAATATGGGACAAGCAGACGTTTGCAGCACTATAAATCTTAAGAAAAAGAGGACAGAGTTAACCCTCTTCCGATAGATCCAGCAAGGGGAGTTTATAAAATATAATATATACTTTATAAAAATAATATATAAACCTTATTTATTTCATATTTCAATAGTGGAAGGAAGGTGTTCATTTTTTCAAAAGAACACGATATGGAAAGTACAATGCATTTTATCGTCTGCTATAGAAAGAGTCTGTGATGAGACGATAGTAGCGATCGTGGTGGTTAGCAACTATCTATGGATGCATATTTAGTAAGTATTGAGCTTCGTGACTGTATATACTAGACTGTGCTGAAACCATGTCGCCATGTCCGTTGTTTTCCAACTAAACCTGTTTTTTCTATATTCTTTAGTATCAGCAATGAAACCACAGTCTAGTTCTAGTATATACAGTCATGAAGCTCAATACGTAGTAAATATGCATTCATAGATAGTTGCTGACCACTAAGATTGCTAATATCGCCTCATTACGGACAATGCGAAAAAGTACCACAGTGTAATACTTACAGTCGCGCAACTTCAACATTTTTTTTTTTGCCAACATTCGCGACACTAGCGCCCAAGCGGCAGGCAAGGCACTGGTCATAGGGTTGATACAGTCTCGTTCAGCCAGCACGTACTTTAAAGGGATGCGAGATGTTATAATAACGTTTTAATCATGCGTCGGAATAAAGGCAATGTGTGCAATGACGAAAATTGCAGTAACAAGTTTAAATCTCCGAATTTGTCGTTCTTCAGATTCCCTAAAGACCAAGAGAAAAGCATAACTCAGTCATAACCAATAATCTACGTTGTAGGTACCCTACGTATTGTGTTCTATAAAACATTTATAGTTATCAGGTACCTATTTGTATGTCAGGAAGGAGAGTTTAAATAAAAAACAAAGTAAATACCTGTTACATTATATTATTTTTTGCAGAGATCATATGTATAAATGAGTAACCATTCCGATTTTGGATACCGGTAACGTATCTACAGTTTTTAATGCAAGTAATTCCATAATTTTTGTATTCGTGTTTTTTTTTCTTTATATTTTTCAAAAGTTGAATGTTATATTGCATTCAAATAGGGATCATGGTGTTAATTTTTCAAGAATTTATGGAGTATTGTAATCCTTTTGCAAAATATTCACTTCTTGAATAAATCCAGACTGTGTCGATAAATTTCTGATGTGTTGGTGTGGATTCATGTGGCAGACGTATTAAGTTTTCTAGAAATAAAGAGCCTTTTTCAAATTAATATAAAAAGCAATATTTTCTGTAATAATTTTTACGACTGTTATTGGTGTTGATTTTACATTCCCAGTGATTATTTAAGCCGTTCAGAGCAGAAGTGGTGTAAGTCAAAATTAGGTAATGAGGTTTAAAGTAAAAATTCTGTGAAATACAGCACAAAGTAGCTATTAATATATCCTTCGTGCTATTCACTGCCTACTAATAGTTTAAATAAATTTAATATTAACTACTACTTTGCGCTGATTTTACAGAATGTTTACTTTAACCCTCATTACCCATTTTTAACTTACACCACTTCTGCTCTGAAAATAAAATTAGGCCTACATTTTCTGAGTTAATTGAAGTTACAATTTTTTCAACAAAATTGTGTGTCCATTTATTTGTTCTTATGTGCATGTAAATTACGTATTATATAGGTAGAATAAGTTAAAATTAAGCTTATGTGTGAAAACTGGAAATGTAATGTAAAATGCGGTAAACTTGCCATATTATATAGTGCTGATATTATGGTTTACATAATATCAGCACTATTTGTGACTCAAATAATAAAGGACATACCGGTTCTTAAAAAATGGAAAAATAATGAACTTCATAAATCAATGTCTATCATATTAAGGTTTAAATCCTCCCCTTTTTAATTTTCAAGTTTACCTCAGCGCCCGAGTTTACCCCAATTTTCGGTATGGAAAATAGTTAATTTCTCAGGAAATAGGGAGAGGAGTTCACAACGCGATGTACCCTACGAGATATGCCCTACAATTTTGAAGCTACTAATTTTGACTATTCTCACAGGAAAATAATATAGAGTTCCAATGATTCATAAATATATTTAGGAATGAATTGAATTAACCGTCCACGTACGAACAATTATATTATTTCAAACCATGATACGTAATCAGGGCCATGATTCAGTTGTAAGGAGCAGAAAGAATTACATTTATTCCTAGCTTCTGAAACTTGTAGATTAACTGCGTGTGAAATTCTTTTAGGATTCTAAAGTAAAATGAATAAGGACCATATACACTTACTGTATAGCATAAAAATACAAAATAAATTACGCAAAACCCGTTTTCTGACGTGTTATCATATGTCGTGGCACACTTTTAACTTGCCTGCCGCTAGAGGGCTACTGTCGCGCCAGCTGTCAAATGTTGGCATATTTTATACGTATGAGTTGCGCGACTGTAAGTATTAGACTGTGATAGTACTGGCACAGTCTAGTGTTCCTAGTATCCTCACAACTCAAGCTTCGTGACTGTATATATTAGACAACGAGTTAGAAAGAGAAGAATATAGAGTGGCCATGTTGTCCTGTACAGCGCTCTTTGCGGTGCCACCGCGAAACACAGCAGATATGAACTAAGCGCCCACCGTTGTAAAAATTCGTCTGCTTACAATGTTGTGTATACGGAGGTAATAACTACGAAGAAACAAAGAAAAAGCATGCCTGTTGTATGTGCTGCATATAACTGCAATGTCAAAAGGAAAAAGACAACTGATATATCATATTTCATGTAAATTTATGAAGTTAAGTCCATAGTTTTGTTAATTAGCAGCATTTTTTCATGCATAAATGTGTAACAACGCCCGGCATAACATGCGGTGTCTACAGTACTTTTCTTTTATTGCAGAATCCCTTAAAAAAAAATGAAAATGTTGAAGCAGTGGATAATAAATATGAAACGAGACAAATGGTGTCTCTCCGAGTTGTTAATTTCTAGAAGTTCTTTCAGTACTCCATCAAAACACTTGTTTATAATTTATGATGCAGTTTCACACAACCTATTGTTCAAGTCCCTAAATTATTTACTGTAGTTTTTGTGAACTGCATTTTCTTGAAAAAAAAATGAAGTTAACACTGTCTTCATTATATCATAAGCTTTACGTTTCATAGGTGAGGATCTGCAGTTCATGTTCTGTAAATGTGCAGGAAAACCAGCAAATTGTTTGTACTGCCTTGTCGACAACTACCTCCTACTCCTTGTCATGTACATATATTTGTCTTCTGAATGTGGAGAGCATAGGAAGCTATGTATCATGGGATGCCATTTAACCCTTATCGTGTTTTTTACCCACTGATTTAATAAATCTTTGTTTTCTAAAGGAAAAGTGTAGGTTTCTCTATTGTATATACCTAGTGCGTAAGTAATTGCAGTGTATTGTTTTTATTATTAAATTTGTAATTAGTGAAAAGTATTTTCCTCTTACATTTAATATGTAATTAATATATTTTCTGAAGAAAAAATCTTTAAGTGTTGAGCGCTTTCTTAATGAACAAAATTATGTAATATCCTTTATTTCTGTTCCTTGTGTCCGTCCTGCTTATAGAGAAGATGATGAGCTGTAGCTTATAAAAAGTAGGCCTATTTTAAAGACAAACTATTGATCAAATAAATGGTTCACTAGTAATAAAGTTAAACTAAATACAGATAAAACCGCTACAATTCCGTTCAAAACCCAGTAATAGCAATGAAATATTAAAATTTTATTTCGACACTCGCAAAATTAACGCAAAACTCTTGGGTAGGCCGTGTTGTTGTTAGTATTTTGACTGGAAGGACATGAAAGAACATAATTGAGCACCTACATGCAATAATGGGGTAGGTATGAATATATTTCGTATCTACTTACCCTATTATTGCACGTGGGTGCTCAATTATACACTAATAACAATCTGTGGTGCCACAGCCCTTGAAGGTCTCAGACAGACCAGCCGGCTGTTGGCCTCATGTTCATATTTGGATAATTATACTCTATTGTAACAAAAAAAAACTGAAAGCGTGTTTGGTCATGTTTTACCTAAGTTACAAGCTTGGAGGTAAAGATTGTTTACTACGCTTAGAGTTAGGACCTACTTTCATTCTATATCTTATGGTATAATAAATAGTTTTGCAACGTGTACAGACTGGGAAAACAATTTAATAAAATCATCCGAATCATACTCGTTCATTTTACAGGCAATCTTGCGGGTAGCATTTATAAGAACCTAGGAATATTAACATTTTCTTCAGTATATTTGCTAGAACTTCTTGTCATACGTACATGACAATTTTGTTTAGGTTATTATTTTAAGCTTTCCTTCTAGGAATAGCTCAAGTGTTTTGAATTTAGCGTACATAAGGTCTTTATTTTAGATTAAGTTACTAGCATATATTTGACGAAATATTAGGTTCTTCCACTTCAGTTTAACTGATTTATGCAAACGAAATTTTTAGAGTTGGCGATTGCAATGTTACTTATCGCCAAGCCCACTTTGTTTTGGGAGCTTAAGTTAATGGCGGACGGTCGTTCAATTTTCTTCAAACATGGCGGTGCAATGACCACTCTATATCTCTCTCTTTCTAACTCGTTAATATTAGACTGTGACTGAAACCCAACGAGTTAGAAAGAGAAGAATATAGACTGGCCAAGTTGTCTTATACAGCGCTCTTTGCGGTGCCACCGCGAAACACGGCAGATACGAACTATATATAAGCGGCCAGCGTTGTAAAAATTTGTCTGCTTACAACGTTGTGTATGCGGAGGCAGAGCTACGAAAAAACAACAAAAAAAACATGCGTGTTATGTGTGCTGCATATAACTGCAATGTCAAAAGGAAAAAGACAACTGATATATCATATTTCAGGTAAATTTTATTAACTTAAATCCATAGTTTTGTTAATCAGCAGCTTTTTTTCATGCGTAAATGTGTAACAAAGCCTGGCATACATACAGTGTGTATTACAGTATTTTTCTTTTCTTGCAGATTCTCTTTAAAAAAAAAAGAGGAATTAGTGGAACAGTGGATAATAAATATGAGAAATTGAAATGAGACAAATTGTGTCCCTCCGCGCATAGCTTTTTGTGTTCACGACACTTCTTGTGTCCTTCCTTATTGCCTAGATCATATATACCCCAGATAGGTTGGCCTTATAAGCTTTGACATTAACAACTCTTGTCAGGTTCACTACGCTGCCATCTAGTTGTTACATAAGGAGTTGCGTCATAATTCCCATTTGATTTGCATTAGCGACTGTACTGCCATCTCGTGTTCGTTTACGGCAGACGAGTGGCGATCCTGGCGGTTGTTCTATTCAAAGTGTAAACGAATTTAACATAGCGCTCACCTATCTGTTGCAAATGTGATCTGGACTTATTGCTTATAGAAGAAGACGATGAGCTATAGCTTAAAAAAGTAGACCTTTTTTTCGAAATCAAACGATAAAGTAAATAAATGGTTCACTAGTAATGGACATAAACTAAATACGGATAAAACCAGTATGCTAAAATTCCATTTCAAACCCAGTGAAAAAGTAATAGCAGTAGAATATTAAAATTGTATTTCGACACTGGTATCCTTTATTTCTGCTCCTTGTGTCATTACTGCTTATAGAAGAAGACGATGAGTAGTAGCTTATAAAAAGTAGGCCCATTTCGAAGACAAACGATTAATCAAATAAATGATTCACTAGTAATAAAGTTAAACTAAATACGGATAAAACCACTACATTCAGTTTCAAACCCAATAATAGCAACAAAATATTAAAATTATTGTATTTCGACACTCGCATCTAAAATAATGCAAAAGTCTGGGGTAGGTCGTATTGTTGTTAGTATTTTGACTGGAAGGACATGAAAGAACGTAATTGAGCACCCTCATCCAATAATGGGCTAAGTATGAATACAGTCAAACCCAGTGGCGGTCGGTGACTTGAAATATAGGGGGTAGCATATTTTCGGTGACAGTACTTTTATACTGTAAACTTTCATAAAATTGCTCAAACATTATAACTACGCTAAGTCGTTGTCGAGCACCATGCAGTTTGATTTGGTAAATACCTTAATTGTTCGCGTAGGCTTCCGCGTCTGGTGTACCTGGTGTGTGGATAAGCTTCAGGGCTTCTACCGCGTTGTCTTGGTGTTACTGGCTGACGTTTCGATCCCTGTGTTGTGGCCATCTTCAGAGCAGTTGTTGGATAAGGAAATAATCGAAAAATCGAAAGAGAATTGGGAGGACAAATTCAAAAGGTACACAAAATGCGTCCTTGCAAGGGGTTGGGGGCTGTACAAAACTAAGTATGTGAGCTCCAAGCCTGTTGGCCACTAGTCTCACTCCGGGTTGAAAGTTTAGTAACTCCACGAATCTGCCAGCTCTTATATATATAGTAGTCTCGATGGGGGGAGTAATTGCTGTGTTAGGTCGTAGGTTCTCCTTCTGGCATCTGATTGGTCCTACGTGGCCCAATTCGATTGAGGTCTGTATGAAGGGGAGTATTCATATTAAATACTGGCCCTCATAAGGTCCGAAAGAATGACCTTGATACCGTGCCCGATGTCCTATACTTAGGAACGAGAAACCAGGTCTCCACATGTACGCGGCGCCCCCCCCCCTTCATCCGAACATCGGGCACGGTATCAAGGTCAGTCTTTTGGACCTTATGAGGGCCAGTATTTAATATGAATACTCCCCTTCATACAGACCTCAACCGGATGGGACCACGTAGGACCAATCAGATGCCAGAAGGAGAACCTACGACCTATCACAGCAATTACTCCCCCCATCGAGACTACTATATATAAGAGCTGGCAGACTATTTCCTTATCCAACAACTGCTCTGAAGATGGCCACAACACAGCAGTCGAAACGTCAGCCAATAACACCAAGACAACGCGGTAGAAGCCCTGAAGCTTATCCACACACCTAATACCTTAATTACTTTACTTTAACAAAATTAGACTTAGGCCTATATGACTCACCTATTTGAAGAGAAAATCCATTCTCCTATTCTTGCTGGCAGCAAATTTGTCAATAACTCTTCGACTGAACTCAGGTATTTGCATAATAAGGTCTCGTTCCACAGAAAGCATGGCAAGAGCTGAAAGTCTTTCCTGCGTCATTGTGTTGCGCTGAAATGTTTTTATTCTCTTCAGAGTAGAGAAACTCCGTTCTGCCTCGGATGTGGTCATGGGAATGGTGAGCAGTATTTTCAGAAGTTTTACACTTTCACTAAATGCTTAATTTAATTTATTCTCATTTATGAAGTGAAACATGGACTATGCACCCGTAATTTTCCTAAACTCTTCTCTTTCGTATATAGCAGTCAATTCGGTACGGAGTTTCTTCATGTCCAAAAAGTTATCATTCGTGTACGCTATTTGTAGATGATTTTCAGGAAAAGCAGTACTATATTCTGAAAATCTATCAGGTAGAAATAGCATAGCTACTGAAAGGTGACCTTTGAATTCAAAACGGCTTTTACCTTGTTGTACTATGATATCACAGATTTCTTTGGCCTCCTGATTTTTTGTTTTCGTTATCTTCAATCCTCCTTTTTTCACTGTACTCTCCTGCACAAAAGAAACTTCCACACTATCCCGGATGCTAGAAACTACATGCTCAAATGCTTGGATTTGTTTATGGAGATATGATGGCTCGCAAATTCTCTTCTGGATCTTTTTGAAAAGAATGTCAATATGAGGCATTATTCGAAAGCCAGAATACAAAATTTCCATTTCTGAGAATCTCTTCGAAACCACAGGCTTGTGAAATGGTAGAAGGGTTTGATATTGTATTTTCATCCTGAATTGCCCTCATACAGTCAATAAGATCATCCCGGTATTCATATACAGTATTCACACTCCTTGATTGAAAGTGCCATCTAGTTGGAACAGATCTTGGTATTCGTTTTTTCACTACTTCATCTAAAACTGCTGTGCGCTGTGGAGAAGATGAGAAAAATGTACAGAGGCCCTGAAGGTTAGCAAAATAATATTTTCACATTGCGATTCGATGATGCGGCATTTTGCATGATCAGATTAAGCTGATGCGCATAGCATTGAACATAAGCTGCGTCTGGATAAGTTTGTTTGACCAATGCTTGAACACCACGTAATGAGCCACTCATGACTGAAGCACCGTCATATGTTTGAGCGATCAGTTTCCTGGGAGAAGCTCCTAAATGACGATCAAGCTCGTGTGTTATGCGTTTAGCCAAAGATGATGCATCATGACCAGTAGGAACAATGAAATCCGAGAATCTCTCAACAGGTTTGTTGTTGTGGATATGTCTGTAAATAACCACCATCTGAAATTTGTTGGAGATATCACTTGTTTCATCTGCAATAACAGCTAGAAAGTCCGCAGCTTTTATCTGCCGTGAAATCTCTTCGTGATAGACTTCTAGCATAAACGGCAAAAGCTCGTTTTGAATGGTTTTTGACGTCCCCTTCAAAACTGTTGAATTTTCTAGGTGGGTCTTTAGAGAGTTGTCTAGCTCAGCACTGAAATTTATGAGACCACGAAATACGCCTGGATTAGAAGATGAATTCGTTTCATCGTGACCTCTCAGTGCTAATTCAAAGGTGCCACAAAATCTAATACAATTGATAATGATATTTAGCACGTATCTATTATTGGCTACTTTCTGGTTGTGAAGTTCAATGTTTCTTCTATAGGAACCGTCCAACTGAGCAGCAAAATTTACATTTCCCATGAGGGCTAAAGTAAGGACATTTTTTACGTGGGTTGATGATGACTCATGTTTCTTAACACTTTCATTTAAATGATACACATCAATCATTCCTGTTTTAGTCAACACTTCTTCGCCACCAAATAACACACGCGGAAAACAAAATAGAGCATTCTTGACATCACAGCTGCACAACCAGTCATGTTTTTCGAACATATTAGCATTAAAAATTCTGTTGAAAGTCCTACCTTTCGTAGAAATTGTTTGCGAAAGCTTAATAGCAGGTGTTGGTCTACCAAGAATGTTTATTTCTATTTTCACCTCTAATGACCTAGATGAAAATGGTTCTGAGTGTAAACTACTAATGGAATTCATTTCTGTACACTAGCAATTACATACTCTCTTATAATTAACACAATTAACACAAGACAAGAAAAACTCACACAACACCCGAAGCATAAAACGCAGTATAACGTGCCGTATAGCAATACGATCAAGAAGGCAATGATTTCAAGGCGCGAAGCGATTGTGTATACACTTCGAGCATTAAAGTAATTTATGTTCGAAGTGTGTACACGCCATAAACTGTCTGCTAGTGAAAGCCACGCCTCCAGAGCCTCTCCCCGCACCTGCCCCTGTAGCACCAAATGTCCCAAAAGACACAGAGTTAACAATGCTAGTACAGACGTACATACAAGTCTTCTACAGATAATAGGTTATTTCTTATTATGTTTAAAAGAGTATGTAGGCATATTGGTAAGTCATAACTGATTATTAGACGCATTATTTACTTATAAAATTTCTGGGGGTAGCGCTAACTTGCTACTCCCTTCTAGAGCCGCCACTGTGAAACCACTCATTTACGGATATCGAAGGGACGTAACAATCTGTCAGCATCTGGGTGGTGTCCTTTATTGGGAGGGAGGGTCCCCAATCTAACAGTAAATTTATAATATGCATTATGTATCCCTTCACGTTTTAAATGAAATGTATTACCGTAGTTTAATTCTATATACAGTATACAGTATTACAGCAACTCTGAACTACAGTAGATAAAACTGAAAAAGGAAAATACAGTACTGTGGCATGCAATTTTCTTCTAGGTCTACAGTTATGCAGTACTGTAATTTACAGTTTTCAACTTAAGTTTTACGTTTAGGTGCCATGTCTCTCGAAACAGAACTGATCGAAGTGAAGAGAATAATCTTACTAACCTTATCATGTCTCGAATACAATTTCACGATCGCGGAAACCTTGGACCCATCAAACACGTTAAATTTTATGACTTTGTTTATCCACCCGCTTTCAGCTAACAAGGGGTAGTAGGCTGGGCTAGATAGCCTACGAGACCCTTATGGTTTTCTTTCATGTTAAGGAGTTTCTGTACAGTTCTCAAAACTAAATTGTCCATTTTTGCAACACTTTAGGTCTTGAAATCCAAGTTCTGTCCGCAGTCAGGAGGTAAAGCAAGCTTTAGGACTGTGAAACAGCTGTCCATGTCCGTGTCCGAGAGTGTCCGTGAACGAGAGTTTAATTTATCATTATTTCTATATTATTTCAGTTGGGACATAAAAATCTGTCTGTATATGTGGAGTGTCCGTAAGGAGAGGTTTCACTGTATATTTCGTAACTACTTACCCCATTATTGCACGTGGGTGCTCAATTATGCACTAATAATAATCTGTGGTGCCACAGCCCTTGAAAGGCTCAGGCAGGCCAGCCAGCTGTTTGCGTCACGTTCACATTTCGATAATTACTGTAAGAAAAAGAAACTGAAGCGTGTTTGGTCATGTTTTATCCAAGTTACAAGCTTGGAGGTAAAGGTTGTTTACTACATACAGAGGGCCTACTTACATTGATTGATTTATTGCTTGATTTTTTATTAAGCCGTAGGAATGACAAGCAGTCATGGCATCGTCAGTATACAGAAAATTGACAATACATGACATAATACATCTAGTGCTAAATATGCTAGGATACAGAATTACAAACGTTTTAATTTATACGCTGAAGGTGAGAACATATTCGGCGACACAAGCTAATATATACAGTATTATACATAGAGCTTAATACTAATTTACATGTAAAAGTTAATCTTAATTGTACCAATTTCAGAATACACTAATTCAGATATATTAATATTTTTCTTTCAAACTAAAGCCATGTTGCACTGTCCCATGCGGTCTCTCTGTTTTCTCTTCCCAATCTTGGCTTTAACTCTACCTAACATAAAACCATTAAAGGGAGTATCCGGAGGAGAATGTTACATACTATAGCTTTAAATTCTATACCTTATGGTATAATAAATAGTTTTGCAACATGTAGAGACTGGTTCATTTTATAGGCAATCTTGGAGATCGAATTTAAAATAACCTAGGAATATTAACATTTTCTTCAGTATATTTGCTAGGACTTCTTGTCATACGTACATGATAATTTTGCTTGGGTTATTCTTTTAAGCTTTCCTTCTAGGAATAGCTTAAGTGTTTTAAATTTAGCGTACATAAGTTCTTTACTTTAGATTAAGTTACTAGCACGTATTTGACGAAATATTAGGTTTTTCCGCTTCAGTGTAACAGATTTATGCAAACGAAATTTTGACAGCTGAAAATTTCAACATTACTTATCGCCACGCCCACTTTGTTTTGGGCGCATAAGTTAAGGGCGGACGGTCGTTCAATTTTTTCAAACATGGCAGCGCAATAGCCACTCTAGATCTTTCTATGTCTAACTCGTTGCTGAGACCATGTCGCCGTGTTCGTTGTTTTCCAACTAAACCTGTTTTTTCTATATTCTCTAGATTCTAAGAAACAGCAATTAAATATCGGACTTTGGCTGTTTTTCACTTATGGCTTAATTTCCTTATTACGACATTTGCTATTTTCAATGTAGAAATTTAGTTGCTTTCCACTCACGCTTTAGTTTCTTTTTTTTTTGCCATGAGTGTTGGCCTAGATATATATATATATATATATATATATATATATATATATATATATATATATATATATATAATAGGTAGCTCATCCCTATATTAAAATCGGTAGCACTTTGAAGAGAACATTTTTTTTTAATTCGTCAACTTTTTGGATACAGTATCGAAATCTTAGGTGATCTCCTGACTGTTCCTAATTACTTTTTGCTTATTGCTGAGAGGTAGTTCATTTATGATGCTGCACTCCCGTCATAACCATGATGAACAGCGTAAAAACAAATTTGACAGATAGCTATGAGAAAAGGAACAAAGGTGTACAATGTCTTGTGTAGTAGTGAGGGTTATAAGTTACTAGTTTTTATATATACACATTTTGGTGGGAATGTGCCTGCTTATAAAATGTTTCAGCGAATCCCCTAATGATAACTGAGATACTTTCCACTTTTAGATCTCGATGTATCTGTTCATTTCTTGTGTACCACTCGCTGTTATGAATTACACGTAACACTTTATTTTGTACTACTCGAATGGGATCTAACGTTGTCTTAGGTGCGTATCCCCATACTGTAGAACCATACAAAAGCACTAATCTAATCAGCAATTTATAAATTGTCACTTTTTTACATGTTGACAATGCACGTGTTTTTAGAAGGTTATACAATTTTGCCATTCTTGCTATTGTTTTTGCTCGTGTATTTGTAATGTTGGTATGCTATAACAGACGACTATCCAAGTGGATTCCAAGACACTTAACAGAATCCTGAAATTCAAGGGCAGTACAATACAGTGTTAGTTTAGTTTGTAGTACACTTCGAATTCTACTGAAGGCTATGACTTGACTCTTCATTGTATTTACAAGTAAGCGCCAATTTTGGAACCATTCTTCTATAAGGTGGACATGCCGTTGAAGTCGACCAATGGCTAGATCGGCATTACGATGTGTAGTGTATGCTAGTGTACCATCTACATATAAGGCTAACCTTGGTGACGTCAGTTTCTGGAAGATCTGAAGTATATGCACTATATAAATATGGGGTCCAGTACTGAGCCTTGCGGAACTCCTGCTTGAATTTTCTTTTGTCTAGATAAACAGCAGTTTTCTTTAACACAGAGACGTCTGTTCCGAAGAAAATCAGCAATTATATGAATCAGTGCATCAGGAACCTATGATTGGATTAATTTATAAATTATACCAGTATGCCACACAGAGTTAAATGCACTTTTGACATCGAGAAATATCGCTACGGTAGTAGCTCTGTTGTTGAAACCGATAGCTGTTTGTTCAACAAGACGCAGGAGTTGGTGTGTTGTAGAAAGACCTTGTTGATATGCAGCCTGATAAGGTGGAATAAGGTTTGGTGCACTATGTAGAAGTCTGGTCACAAGAATTCGTTCAAATACTTTGCCAAGGGCATTAATCAAACTTATTGGTTTGCGATTCGCTGGAACCTTTGGATTTTTCTTTTGTTTGGGAATGGCAGTAATATATGCAAGTTTCCAAGCATCTGGAAAATATCGATGAGCTATACACTGATTGAAAAGATGGATAATATACGTAAGTGCCTTTCTAGGTAAGTTTTTAAGTTCCATGTTACTAATTTTATCAGGACCTGGTCCCTTTTTAGGTTTAAGGCGTTTAATAATGGTTTTGGCTTCTGACGGGCTCATTAAACAAATGTACTGGGATACAGGACATAGTAGGAATGTGCTGACAGTTTCCTCGACATGGCGATAATGTTCAACTAAGCTGTCACATTCATCAGCAGGTTTAAATTGGTTGTCAAAACAATCGGCTATCAGTTCAGCTTTTTCACTAGACTTATAAACTGGGCCATCTTTGCCATGTAAATGTTGATTTTTAGAATAGGAATCATGCTTGGTTAACTGTTTGGTGATTGTCCAAATTTTATTTGACTGTCCTGCATCAGCAATATATTTTTCAAATTTGGAAACTTTGATTTCTAGTGCAATTTTGTGCACTCTATTTTTCATAATGTTATATACGTTTTTGTCAGTTTGTGATCTAGTTTTTGCCAGCGCTTCCGAACTCTCTCTTTATCCATTCTTAATAGACGTAAATTCGAGTTTTGATGGAGATAACTTTGTATTGGTTCTTTCTCTAGTGAAGCATATTTTAGTGCTTTCAAAGTATTTTCAAAGATTTTAATTTCTGCATCAATGTCTTCTTTTGTTGTAATCAATGGATTAAAAGGAATTGATTGTGAAATATATCCCCGATAGGACGACCAGTCATGCTGCTTAAGAAAGCTTGAGGAAATAGCCTCTCAGTAGTTGTTATTTCAATGATTAAAACAACAGGGTTATGATCAGAGGACAATTCTTGTAAAGTGTCTATAAACAGGGGTACAGTATTACATTTGAAAACAAAACCATAAAGTACATATAGTTTATGATTTGCATTGTGAGGGTAGTAAGTAGGTTTGTTAGGAGCTAAGATTTGATAGCTGTGCTTGTCAGCATGTTTTGAGAGTATGCGAACTCTGGTTGATGTTACACGTGAATTCTACTCAATGTTCTTAGCGTTGAAGTCACCGCCAATTATAAAATTATTTGATATACAAGATATTGCATCAAGTTCTGAAACTAAGAAAGGCTTATTTGGAGAGCAATAAATCGATCCAATTAAAATGGTTTCGTTTTTGTACTGAATTTCAATTAAAGTTATAGATATGTGTGTAAGCTGGTGTCATTGTATTCTGTAGTGTCTGATACAATTTTTAATTAAGATAGCTGTTCCACCAAGAGAGCCATTACTTCCATCAGAGCGATACACTGTATAATTTTTAACGCTAAGTCTCTTATTAGGTGTTAATTGAGTTTCTGTGATTAAAACACATCTATATGATGCTGATGTAAAAAGGCGTCAAGTACATTTTTATCCCTAGTCATTTCATTGGCATTCCAGGTCACTATTTTTAGTGGCTTGTGTAACTTTTGTCTGGGTTTATTTTGTTCCATTTCCAAACAGACTAGGAACACCATCAATGAACACTGATATTTTATTAAAAATATCATTTTGTTGCTTCACTTCCAAGGTTTGATGTAAACATCTTAAATAATAACTGATATTGAATGTTTTTAAAAAGTTCCACCAATCTCTCAATTCGTGAAAAAGTTGACTGAAAGATGAACTGTCAGCAAATTGACCTGGTGCCTGTCGAGTATTATTATCGATATTTACCTTTCGGAATCCTTTAATAACCTGTTTTTTTATGTTTAATATTGGTCGACCAGCAAACTTGCTATACAGACCACTATTAAATTATGGAATATCACATGCAGAATATCTGGCTGAGGTTGGCTCTAAAGGCTCCTCTAGTTAATTTTAATTAATTAATTAATTAACCATTTTTGTGAATTATGTGAACAAAAATATGATGATTTTCTGTGTTAAATTATGAAGAGTCGTCAGTATCACTAAGAAGGATGTCTTGAGGGAGTTTCCTTTTAAGTCGAGATGGCTGACAAGATCTTGCTCCAATGTTATATGTCACAGCTCCAGGAACACCAGGAAGTTTGTTGAAGAAAGATTTTGACATTGAATGGAAGTACTGTTCTAGAGGAAGAATTCCCAATTCTTGATGCAGTTGTTGATTTCTTACAAACCAGGGGGCATTTGTTGCAGTACGCAGGAACTTGTTCTGGAGAACTTGTAGGCGATGCATGTGTGTCTTATTTGCAGTCCCCCACACTGGCGCTGCATAAGTTAAAAGAGGTCGTACAAGCGAGATGTAGAGTAGCATTGAACAGTCCAATCCAATTTCTGAACGTCTATTAACCAAAGGGTATTTTTCGAATTCTAGAAGAGGTTAGTGTAACAATGCGAGTTATATGGGCATTCCATGTAAGTTTCGTGTCTAATAATATTCCCAAATATTTGACAGCTTCTTGACTAGAGAGCCATGCAACTTGTTCATTTAGAAGACCAAAGGAGGTGGATTATGAATAGGCCTTAAAGAGAAGATTTTAGCTTCTGTCTTGGTAATGTTGAGTAGTAATCTCCAGTCAGAGAACCATTTAGATAGCTCCTGTAAGGATGTCTGAAGAGTGCTGATTGCAGTATTTAGGTTACTATGAGAATAAAAGAGAACTGTATCGTCAGCATACATAGCTATGTGTGACGATTGTAAACATGGAATGTCATATGTGAAGATATTGAAGAGAAGTGGTGACAGTATAGATCCTTGTGGTACTCCGGCTAAAACTGGACGAAGCGTTGATTTAATGCCATCTATACGTACTGAGAACTGACGCTCAGAAAAAAAAACTTTTCACGATGCGTGTGAGATAGTCAGGAAAATCAATTCTATATAATTTTAGCATTAAACCATCATGCCAAACAGTATCATGTGCTTGGGCAATATCCAGAAACACAGTGGCAGTTTTTCTTCAAAGCCTTTTATAATGGATTCAGTGACTCTTTGCAGTTGGTGTGTTGTAGAATGTTTTGGATGAAAGCCAAACTGAAAATCTGGTATTATCTTGTTTTGGAACGTAAATTTACAAATGCGATTATGAATAACCTTCTCAAACAATTTCGATAGCGTGGGCAGTAAGCTAATAGGTCGATAACTTGATGGCAAGTGCTTAGGTTTGTTAGGCTTATGAAAAACAATGATTTCAGCAAGCTTCCAGGCTCGAGGAAAGTACCCAATTAAAAAGGCAGCATTGAAAATTATCGTCACGTAAGTAAGAGCTTTGTTGGTGAGCTTCTTTAGTACAATGTTGGGTATAAGATCATGGCCTGGAGATTTTTTATTTGGAAGCCTTTGAATGAAGTGAGACAATTCTTGTGGAGTAGTAGAGTAAATTTTCTCTGGCACACTCGGTTTATTAATATTTTCTATAAGTTCTTCTTCAAATTCAGAGGTAGTCTGTTCATTTTTATTCTCGTTTGGGGTGAATACATGTTGATAATGAGATGCAAGCAAGTTACATTTTGACTCTGTGTCTGTGGCTATTTGAGAGTCTAACCGAAGTGTCGGGATGACTGTTGACTCGCGTAGAATACGCTTTGTAGCGTACCAAAGAGTATTATCAGCTTCAGATAGAGATGATAAGTAAGACTGATATGACTTCAGGCGATGTTGTTCAAGATTTGTCTTGACTAATCGTGTGAGATAATTCAGCTTCTTCCGCTGCCATGGTTGCCTCTCTCGTTGCCATTGTCTACGAATACGATGTTTTTCCTTAATTAATTGGAGTATGAAAGATGGTAAGTAGTAGCGCGTTAATGGCCGCTTGGAGCACATTGTAGAATAATTTATACATGAGCATATTGTGTCCGTAAAATGTTGAATATCATTGTCAATATCTGTTGCTGTTAGTGGATGATATTCTGTGACTAACATTGAGTCTAGAGTCAACTGAAATTTAACCCAATCAACAAAACCATTAATAAGGCGTTGCACTTTAGGTGTTACATTAGGAGACAATTGGAAAGTAATCAACACTGGACGATGATCTGAATCAAGTGCTGTTAATGATGCAATATAAGTTGGTAAATGCATATTCTTTTGAATTCCGATGTCAAGGATATCGGGAAGATTGGCGGGATTATATGGATAGTGTGTTGGTTCAGTTGGTGCGAGAATATGGGGACCAAGGTTGTTAATGCAATTGCAAAGACGATGTCCATTTGGGTTCGATACTCTGCATCCCCATAATGTGTGTTTACAGTTTAGATCGCCCACAAGAAGTGTTGAACCGACTGAGGGAAATAAAAGAGCAAGGTATGCCGTATTTAGCAAATATTTTGGGGGCTTATAAGCACAAAATAAAACAAAATCATGGTTATTTTGACACTTAATTTCGATTCCGACTGTTTCTATATCAGACGTATAAGGAAGGACTTGATAATGTGTAATATTTCGCTTAATTAAAATGGCAACACCACCAGATGCAGTTGAAGCATTCCTATCATATCTATATATTTTATATCCTGGAACAGTGAAGACTTCGTTTGGAAGAAGGCGAGTTTCTGTGATGCGGGCTTTAATAACCTGTTGAGTGACAGGAAGTGGAGGAAAAGACTGGGCAGAAAGATCTGGCTGCTTCTTATGGGTAGGATTCCTGGTTTTCACTCCATTTACGTAAGCTTGGTATTTTGGACACTGTCTAAAATTAGCCGGATGATCCCCTTGGCAATTAGCACATTTTGCAGGAATAGAAGTAGGTTTTTGACAAGAATATTATTCATGGTTGTCACCACATTTAACACATCGTGGTTGGATGTGGCATGAATGAGTCTTGTGGCCAAACCCTTGACACTTGTAACATTGAATCGCATCGCCCCTTGCCGGGAGATGTAATCTTCAATTTCCACTCTAAGATGGCAAAGACTGCGTAACTGACGAATATCGGGGTTTGTCTTGTAATTGATTTATTGTCAGGACCCAAATTGGCATAGGCAACTATGTCATTAAGCCTGTGTTTTCACCTTGGACTCTTTTTCTTAATTGTCGGACTGACTCAATAGGATAATTTAAACTCCGAAGCTCAGTTGGAATTTCTTCAGACGGTGATTCATTTGGAAGTCCTTTTAGAATAACTTTCAATACTTTTGAAATGTTATTAGGAAAAGTATAGAAATTATATTTTTGCAGAATCAAATAATCTTGTAATTTCTCAAAATCATCTTTTGTTGAAACATGTAGTTTCAGACCGACAGGACTAAACTTCCCTTCCGCTAATATTTGAAGTGAGTTCTTCAAAGTTTGTTGCAACTTAAAATAATCAACTTTACTTGTCACTACAATAGGGCATGGTGGCTTATGTTTCCGACTTCCATTTTGGGAATTTGCAGATTTTTCTTCATTGGTGGAAGAATCCATTTGTGATGTAGGTTGATGACTTATAGAATTATCTATTTCAATTTCTAGACCTTCTAATAGTGGTTGGAAAACATTGTTAGTTTTCACCGGAATTGTAGTATCCGTTTTCTTATACAAACGAGCAGTTGAAGTTCGGGGAAGAACTCCCCTCATTTTACTATGTATTGACTTGAATTTAAATTCATTTATGTCAGTTTTTCTAGCTGATGACATTTTTCCGACTTCACGCCGTGTTCCAGAAGAGTTATGAACTTCATCAATATGCGAAGAAACAGCATTGTTTTCCAGCTGTGGATTTATAACAGCATCATAGATGTCTGAATGAACCTGAGCAGTAGTTACAATTTCACTAAAATCACTCGAATTTTCATTAGAAGTCACATTGAATAAATAACACAATGGGTCCGTCTACAGACGGCCCAAAAACGAAGAAAATGTTACTCAAATAAATATAATAATAGCAATTAATACACAAAAATTAAGAACTTGCGTTCAGCATAAATTTTAAATAATCTGAACACTAGTGAAAGTTAAACACAATATTTCAAATTACAATATAAACGTTTCAAACCACGCGCCTTGTTGCGAGTTCAACAATGTTCGAAGTACTCTTTGAAGAAAACAATCGCCAGGATCGCCACCAGTCCACGAACACGAGATGGCAGTACAGTCGCTTTTTTTTTCAATGATTGTTTTTTTCATAAGTACCAGGTTGTACCTGCGTACTGCAACAAATGCCCCCTGGTTTGTAAGAAATCAACAACTGCATCAAGAATTGGGAATTCTTCCACTAGAACAGTACATCCATTCAATGTCAAAATCTTTCTTCAACAAACTTCCTGGTGTTCCTGGAGCTGTGACATGTAACATTGGAGCAAGATCTTGTCAGCCATCTCGACTTAAAAGAAAACTCCCTCAAGACATCCTTCTTAGTGATACTGACGACTCTTCATAATTTAACACAGAAAATCATCATATTTTTGTTCACATAATTCACAAAAATGGTTAATTAATTAATTAATTAAAATTAATTAGAGGAGCCTTTAGAGCCAACCTCAGCATGATATTCTGCATGTGATATTCCATAATTTAACAGTGGTCTGTATAGCAAGTTTGCTGGTTGACCAATATTAAACATTAAAAAAAAAATAAGTACCAGGTCGAAATTGACCCTTTACTTTTAAAAGAAGTGTAGGAGATCATATGACAAGTTAGAAATTAAAATAGTTCAAGGCAACGTAACTCTACCAATAGTAGAGTGAGCAAATTGATAATGTCATGTAAGAGGAACCAGTATATTTTTACTTATTAGTGTATTTGGATGGTTGTGAGGGGATGCTAGAAATTTGTACGAAAAGTTTTTATATAAGCTGAGAAGTACATTATGCCAAGATCGTCGTACAGTTGGCTATTTCGGATGAGATGGTCCGCTCCAGTGATGGTTCGGCAGATGGCTCGTTGAAGTCTGTCTAGTCGTTGAAGATGTCGTGCATTTGCTTGAGCCCATATTTCACAACAGAATGTCGTGTAGGATCAAATTAAAACTTTGTACAACATGGTTTTGACATTTAAAGATGTATAGCTCTTGAAAAATGAGTAAAGAGCATATATAGTTGGAAGGCCTTCTCACGAATATATGAGACGTGATGTTTAAAAGTAAGTCTCTTATCAAGAAAAACTCCAAGATACTTGACGGTAGTTGCTGTGAAAGGTATATTTTCATTTTGAATGGTTAAGGGCTGTAATTGCCGCGGAAATCTTGTGAAAACAACTGCTAGCGACTTGGAGCCATTTATCCAACCCCGGGCCATAAGCTGGAAACGGTGGAACCAAAAAGGTGTATTAGTATGGCCGTCAAATTACCCATAGTTCATCTCTTTTTTCCGGTGTGTTCATCAGCTGTTTTGTTGATATTATTACGAATACAAATTGTTTCGTGTTGTGAATATTTCAAAAGTGTAGTCAAGTTCAGCAGGTTTCATTTTTTATAAATAAGCTAATATTCTGTTCGACTCAACTGTAGAATATGTCCGTTGATATGTCCCCCTATGCTTTAACATATGAAGGAATGCCAACATCCTTCTTGATAAGAGAACGAATGTGGAAATGAAGTGTTCAGTCCATATCACAACCACAACACTTTAAATAAATATAGAGTGAAACGTACATTGATATAATAATCTGCAAGTAGTCCTGTTACCTCCACATCCAGTCTAATCCGTTTACGTATGGCCAGAACGGACAGTAGCAATTTAATATTTGGCAATTGGCGGTATTTTGCGGTGGATTATGGGGCATAAAAAGGTGTAGTTTGACGTCATATCCGTCGCACCGATTTCAAGTACATTTTCCTTGGTATACTCCCCGAGCCCCTACCACGCCGTAGCGGAGAGGTGAGAAATATGTTCCCAAATTGAAGCAGCAGAAAGCCGCCATTTGTTAGGTAGAAAACGCGCGGGATTTCGAAGTCGCTATTTGAATACGTGTTGTACTGCATATTCGAAAGCTAAATGTTTTTGTTTAAAGGAACAATACTTCCTTTGCGAGATACCTTTAATACCATGTTTCTGCTGTCAGCAGAGTTGCTAGGTTTTCTGCGAGGGCAGTCGGGATATCAGAAGCTAGCCTAAGACATTAGATTTGTCAACAATTTATCATAAGATTTTGCAGTGTAGGCTTTCACGGCCGGAGTCTATAGATCTAGATTCATTTTCCGGGCTGAGAGGCCGTGGTCTATTGGTTGGTTTTATACCAGACGTTTCGTCTACAACAGCGGCAGACATCTTCAGTGGAGTGGTATCCGAGGTCGCAAGACTCTTCTCGGCGTACCTGAGGCAACTGATCCTGTGGCTGGTTGTGCGGGCAGTTTCACTATCTGACGATCAATCCATGTTTAAACATAGTTCACTAAACTATAAAACGCAGCAATTGTATGTCTCTGTTATTAGTGTAAAGTACGATATCAAAACGCAATCTTTTTTGCCAGTCAACGCACTTGAAATACACAATGTTTACTAATTGCGAGAACAGCGACTAGGGATCGGAACGGAATAATCAACAATGCGGTAGAACTAGAAGAAGTATTATTTTGCGAGTTTAGTTGGCTTACGGCAATCAGCTGGGCTACCTTATAGACTTACTAAATATCCGCAGGTTAACTCTGTGTTTACAATTTTACCATTTGAGTCAATATATAAATAATATCGGATAATAGGAAATACAGACTAATTTGTTTAAATATGTTCAAGGCTAATATCTGTAAAATCGGGATTTTTATCAATCCCGACTCCCTTTAATTGGGACTCAACCAGGAAATTGGGAGAATCCCGCCTAAATTGGGATACCCGACAACCCTGGATGTCAGACATAGGTACATACTGTGTTCAGACTTGCATCATTTTCATAGGAACTCTGAATGTGAACATTCATAACCACAGTTAATAAAATAATTAATATGTCAACTATTTAATTCAATCTGTAGGTTAAACTGCTGTATGAAGTCAAAAAAGTAGTAGCAGCAGTAGCAGGAATAGTAGTACCGGTAGTAATAATAGCAGTAGCAGCAATAGCATAAGAAAATGTTTCATTAATCCGTAACTAAGACAGGAATTACTTTATATTAAAGTTATATTAATATATATATATATTTATTTATTTATTTATGCAGTTTCTGTATGTTTTAGTTCGGTGAATAATTTTATTATTCATGTATGCACTGAAACAACAGCTGTTTGAAGAAAATGAATGATATAGAGTGAGTGAAGGAGAATAACAGTGTATAATAACGTAGTTTGAAAGGTAATTACTATCTTCGAAATGAGTTGAACACACTGAATGATTCAATGTAGGGTAGAAATTCTCTCTGCGGATTGCACCTATCCACTTTCGGTTAAGGGAATCTTTACTCACAGGAAACTTGAAGCATAAAGAGTCACATAGCAAGTAAAATAGTTAGTCTTCTGTAACATAATATGGAGAAAAAATCGCCGTAGAAATCAAGGATTGAAATATAACATTCCTTCCTTCTTTATCTTTACATCCGTGTGCATTGCTGCAATATAAAAGCGGCACACGAAAGAATCATACTTATTCAGCTCTACCAAACAAATGGCCGCTCGTGGACTGTTCAATTTGGGAACATAACACTAGCGCCAGTGAGCAGTCTAGCGGTTATTTAGTAAGTCTCTGGTACTCCCTCCTTTCTTTTTATCCTCTCAGCATTTATCTTAAGACGCAATTTTGTGGACCATTGGGTAATAATATTTTAAGGCTTCCTGCATTTGTAGACAAGCAAAATGAATGTTTATATGCTTCGTATAAATAACAGTATCATCAGCGTATAGAGTAAGTTTAGATTTGGGATGAATTGGTGTATCACGGACATATGCACAGTAGTGTTGGACTTAAAACTGATCCTTGAGGAACTCCTGCGGTTATGACGTGAGCGTTTGAGAGACAGCGTCCGTTTTGAACACGAAAAGTTCTATCTGTAAGATAACTGGCTATAAGTTGAATATAATTTATAGGAATGTTAAGATTGTGAAGTTTATATAATAAACCAGTGTGCCAGACAGTATCAAAAACTTGCTAAATGTCGATAAATGTAGCTACTGTATGTTGTCCAAGTTGAAATCCTCTTTGGACGGATGTTGTTAATCTGTGAAGTGCTTCTCTGGGACTATGGTGGGGTTTAAATCCAAACTGTTCATGGTGGATGACATCTGGTGCAGTTAAATATGGCTTTAGTCCTGCCAGAATGATACGTTCAAAAATTTTTCCAAGAAAGTTGGTTAGGCTGATTGGTCTATAACTTTGGGGTAATGTTGGATTTTTTCCTGGTTTAACTATTGGTATAATATCAGCCGCTAATGCAATTCAAATGGGAGTTATGACTCCTTATGTATCAACTAGATGACAGCATAGTAAACCTGACAAACATTATCATCAAAGCCTATAAGGCTGAGCTATCTGGGTATATAATATGATCTAGGGCAGGGGTCGTCAGCACAGAGCACGCTGGGGCTAGTCTCTCTTACCCGCGGAAAACGCAGTGCATTAGGGTGCACTCTGTAGCTGCTAGCGGATATGCTCTCTCTCTCTCTCCCTGATGCACGACGGTGCACACAGGACAGCATCGCGTACCCTTTGCACATTTCAGCGAGTGCTGACGACCACTGATCTAGGGTGTTGGCAACAGATGAAACAGCAGATGATTTTCCAATTTGAACTGTGAAAAGAGCCAGCTCCGTGAGAACAACCATCACTGTAGCCAACACAGCACACAGCTTGCTAGCCAGCAAGCAAACACGTAATAAAACACCGTGGGAACTGGGTTTTAGTGCGTGGGTTTTTTTTTTTTTTTAAAGACCTAAATTCTTTAAGGCTGTGCAAAGAAGAAACACTGCTATGGGAAAGATCCACATCTCGAAGTGAAGTTTACAGCATTTTTTTTTAACATAAGATTCTCCTTCCATCTATAATACAGAGGGTGCCAAAAAATTTATACACTCTTTAATAGCTCATAACTAACTCACTTTTAAAAATTTTTTCAAGTGTGATTGCTTAAAATAATGGCTGAAGTCAGACTAAACTTTGAGGAAAGAAAATTCATTTTGGAAGACTGAGAACATAAGTGAAGTGTAGACGGTTTAGAATGGAGTTTCAACGAGATTCACCAACCCAACTCACAATTGCTCGTTTGCGAGATAAGTTTTAAGATGAAGAAACTGTTAAGAATATCCATAAGAACAATTCCAGAAGACCATGAACATCCACCAACCCCACAAGAGAAAGAGAAGTCATCGAAATGTTTCAGCAATCTCCTAGAAAATCTGTTCGGCAAGCGGCTCATGAGACAGAACTTTAAAAAATTGAGTGTCCATCGCATTTTGAAGTGTGCTCAATGGAAAAGTTTGATTAGTCCACGTTCTCAGTGAAGATGATCATGACCGAAGAATTGAATTTTGTGAGTGGTAACAAGTAAAATGTGCATAGGACAATCAATTTCCGTACAAGATTGTTTGGCGTGATGAAGCCACATTTAAGTTAAATGGCTCAATTAATCGTCACAATTGCACCTACTGGGCATCTAACAATCCTCATGTGACAGTGGAACACCATGTGAACTTACCAGGAGTTACAGTGTGGTGTGGTTTGCTAACATTTGGGTTAATTGGATCTTTCTTTTTTTTGATGGTACCGTGACTGGTGCAATTTACCTCAACTTGCTACAGGAATCCGCTATGCCATTCATCAAAGAGATGTTTAGGAATGAAGAATGGTACTTCCAGCAGGATGGAGCACCTTCCCACTACCATGCGACATGAGAGCCTATCTTAATGTCCACCTGCAGAACAGATAGGACGAAGAGGTAGTACCGAGTACTCCCCTTGCTTACCGGATTTGACTCCGATGGATTGTTTTCTGTAGGGACATATCAAGCACATGTTTATAGCACAAAACCAGCTACAATCGATGAGTTAAGAGCAGTCATTGAAAGAGAATGTGCCCAAATAAATATCGAAATGATTAGGAACATTTTGGATTCCACTGGTCAGTGTTATCAGCTGTGCCTAGCCACAATGGCCAACAATTTGAACACTTTCAATAAATGACTGGTTTCTACATTAGTTCACATTATTTTTAATTTTGAAACTTTTCTGTATCATAATAATTCTTAATGTTATAATCATTGAAAGAGTGTATACATTTTTTGGCACCCTCTGTATAAATATACATGCCACCGGATTGCATCCTCATGGAAGACATCTAAATTTGTCACCCGCTTTTCCACTTTCCTTTTCTTCTCCAGGGTTTCAAGTCACGAAGGTCCATCCTCTTGTTCATTAAACTTAAATTTCTCCTTTCCTATTTTGAGAACCTCTGCAGTTCTATTTACCACCTCTCTCTTTCTTTCTCGAAATAGTCCCACACATTACAAACCATTTCTCTCACGTGACTTGTAAGAGGAGCACCTTTCCCGTTACTTCCAGACCTCTTGCTTTCCCTTGTAGCACTCTGTTCGCTGTTGTGCCGCTAACTGCAGGAATGATGCCTTGCGACATTGTATAAGTGAAATGCATAGACACTATAAATCGCGTTATACACTCACAACTAAATTCTATTTAAAACTAAACTCTAATTCTACCTTCATCAACAACAAAATATCTATGAACACAATATCCATGAAAAACACCAATACTTGTAACACAGTAACGAAGATTCAACACTTCCAAACAAACCAACTGCATACCATGTGCTCACTGCAAAATAGTCAGCAACATAGGCCTGTTGCCATGGACTCTGGCTAGTTTGAGCAGTTGCCATGATGACGCTTTGGCCGCTTAACTGTCAATACCTTTCTAGTTTTGTATAGACTTTCACTCTACAGGAAAATGAATAATGTCATGGACCAGCAGTGACCGGCTAGAAGTCCAGATCTTACACCTTGTGATTCTCTCTTGTGGGGCTGGGTCAAAGAAATAGTTTACAAAATTCGCCCAAGAACTGTTATGATCTTCTTGTCCTCTTTTGATGGCACTATGGTCCTTTCCGTATATAACCGTTGCCTCCTTAATGACAGTCCTTGTTGATCTTGGGGACAAAATGTGTGAAGCTTTAAATGCAGTTCCTCCTGATTTCTTAAGAAAAACAGTGGACCATATACCAAAATGTTTACAGAAATTTATTAACAATGCTGGCTGATATGTTGAATTTTAAAGGAGCTAATTGCAATGATAATTAATGCTCGTATGTTTCCATGACCAAAGAGATGTTAAACTTCCTTGTCTACTGTTCAGGATTTAATGGAGATTAGGTACTGATTTACCGTGTACTTTCAAGGCAAGTAAATACACTGAAACCTCGATCCATCGTTCTTTGGGGAACAGAGAAGGTAAATACAGGAAAACGATAATATTGGGAAACCAAGTTATGAACGTATCCCATTGTTCCTTAGATGACTTAAGGCAGAATACCCACATAATCAATACATTTAATTTTCATAATCATAAATAATATAAAATCATAATATATCAGAAACCGTGATGCTGAGTGAAAGCCTTTGTTCAATCATTTTAAAAATTAAAATGCACTTTTTAAGTGTTAAACATGAAATAATTTCTCAGCAATTATACCACCTAAAAATAAGGGATTTTGACAGTCATGAAGAACACAATGAGCTCTTTCTATGGAACATACCCCCAAGACTATCTTAAATAGTCTTTCCAAGCAGAAGGGATTAAGTGTATAGTGACGCTAGGTCTGAACTAGGCAACGCTGGGAGGCGGAACATGCAAGTGATTGGCAAGCGCCTCTATATTAGCTCCACTCATTGGCCATCGAATATGCTGTCTAGTGCAAAACTTTATGTACATTACTTCTTGCAGAAAAAATTTGCATTTAGCTTTTGTTTCGTGTACATTTAACACCTGAATTCTATAGTGAATTTCTGATAAGAACAATATTGAAGTAAACAGAAAGGTATGGCATCATACCAAATCATGCGTGCTATGAGAATGACCTACACACTAGAAATTAGTTCGCTATTCCTTACGAGATGTTGGTCGTTACTAATAATTTAGACAAAAATGAAGTAGGCCTATGTGAAAATCATAAACCTAGATTCGTGATATGTTCAGAATGCAGATATGTGTTACCACAAATCCATTCTCATAAAATTAATACTATTGTTAAAGATAAATATAGTCTGTCCCACATTGATGTAATAGGTCTGATGGTGGGAGCACGAGTACCATACCCTCCTTCTTTGCCAACAAATGTAAAAACCTGGGGCTAACACACAGCATTGTGAAGGAAATAGTCATTAGTGCCCTCAAAGGATCAGTTCAGATATTAAGAAATCATTTGTATGGGAGTGATAATGAAAATTTTAAGTTATCTTAACTGATGGCTGTTAATTGGTTTAGATATCAATGCCAATAAATCCGTACCATTATTTTTCTCGCGGTATGTGGCATTCAAATCTTTCTAACCTATCTGATGATATTTTTTTCCCCCTTTAACTGTAAATGAGCACAAACAGTAATTAGGTGTAAATTTTTCTGACATTTTGTATATTCAATTTCCTAACCGTTCCAAATGTATATAATTTTACCTTTTAGGGTGTAATATGCTTTGTCAAATCTGGCAACCTTTTCATAAGGGAAGTTAAATTTATTTATTATTTATTATAGGCAGACTTCCATTAGCCCATACTGTTGCATTACATACAACCACAAATTAGACCTTTATCATATCGCATGAAAATGTCGAAACTTGTCTTCAGTAACCCTAAAAGATACTTCTCCTGTACGTGTGTAAGCATATAAACATGTACAGAAACACTTGCCACTGTGGAGATAGGCATTGTGTTGTAGCAAAGCTGACTCTTAAACATGTCGCAGTATTAAGATGACAAATCTTGTTAGGTAAGACAACTGCGTATTATATTCCATAATAATACTGTATCAAGTGTTTATATACCTCCACATCGTTGTGTGGAAAAATATGATTAATCAATAACTCACTATAAAATTGCATTTCTTTTCAGAATCTAATACCTGTCATAGCACAGATCACGCACGTTCTGTAGTAACTAATTTTCACATTAACAGACTATACCAAACGCACGTGGAGAGTTCGCATGTTGCACTATGATGATGAATCATGTCAGTATCATGGTGGTGTAATACATCCTATGTTTCTCCGCGACACAGTCTCTGGATCGCAATCTTCTACATCCTCTTGCTTCAAAGATAATAATGAAGAGCAAAAAGTTCGCCCTTTCAAAGTAAAAGAAAACTATCTATGCGGGAAAATATGGCATCAGGATCGTGATTTCTCAACAATCATTGCAGTAAAACGATGGAACCAGGAAATAATAACGTTATTTATATGGGACCATTTCCGAGACCAAAAAAGTGGAGGAAGGTGGGAGAGCGATGATAATGGGAACGATGCATCGAAGTTCCACTGTACATTTTTGTTTTTGTTCTGCAACAAAATTGGAAATGAACAGTATAACTACCATATATCCCATGGCATTACATGCATAGGAATAAAAGACAACAAAATATTGAAATAAATTTTACTCAATATCCTATCACATCTTGCACAAACATCTGACATTATAAAATAACACATTCGTATATAAATGAAAAATGACATTAGGGGAAATATGTATTTTTTTACTGCTTTTGAAATAAAGAAGATTAGGAAATCTCCACAACTGATTTCTAAAATGAAAAGAATCTGTGGTGAGAAAAAGGGTTGGGTAACATTTACACTCTTCCTTTAACAACAGTACAAGAATACAATTTAGTAAGAGTATTAAGACAAAACAACATAATTCATAGTTTTCTTGCACTGAATCATATACTGCTACTAAAGCTACCACAATGTTTCATACCACAATCTCTCTGTACCACAAAACTGTACAAATGATTGCAAAGAACGTATTAAGATTTCCGTGAATATTAACGAATCTGTGCTACATGTGTTGTAGGCCTGAGTTTATTACAGACTCAAAAGGAGGTGATGTGGATGTGAATGATCTATTTTACAGCACTTTTGGATTTCAAAGTCACCACTTTAAATGGAATACATTAATCACCAGTTATCACAAACTACCTCCTATAACACTGTCACACTGGCATACAAAGGAGCAAGAAAATTAAGACCTCAAAGTGTAGGAATCATGTACAAAGTTTCACAAGCAACAATACTTGCATTCTGAATAACACGTGTTTTTTTATAATGATGAAACCACTTGTAGGAAAAATGCTTATACTGATTTTGAGAATAGTGAAATTAGTCTTTATCAGTGTGTCGAATAATTCTGAGGCTCCAAGTGAGAGTACTCAATACTGAAAACTACTATCACACAAGCAACAGAGTAAGGAAGAAGAAATTGACTTTCATTTAGTTTCGTTTTTCCATAGTTGAAATCTATTCATGAATTAAGAAATTCATCTATGTGTTATTCCTTATAAACAGTCATTATTTCAATACTAATGATTCAATCTCTGAAATTACATTGTAAGCATTTTCCTACATCATGGCTCAACTTTGGAATGAAGTTGCTTGCATTCAGAGTTCTATTTGCAAATAAGAAAATCAAAAGCCTTCTTGGTATTGTCTTGTTTCCATCTTTGCTTGCAGGAGTTCAAGTTGCCGCTTTGCTTCACACTGAGGGAAGTTGTTCAAGTCATAGTACTGAGGTGCTATCTTCAATACCCATTCAGCTGTGAAATATAAAAAGAAATGTATATAAATGCACACTTTATACACAAATTATTTAGTCACTGAAAATGGCACTTTTTTTTTTTGTTTGGAAGAAAAAAAAAACATATATAAAAGCGCACACGCACGCACAGAGAGGGAGGGAGCGAGAGAGAGAGAGAGAGGGAGGGGATATATATATATATATATATATATATATATATATATAGGTAAAGTCCGGAAAAGAATTTTACAGTGAGTGGCAATAATAATCCTTAGGGCACAGTTTATAATTATAAGACTGTTTCTGGGAATTAGAGGAGAAATATAAGCCATACAACACCTCAGAAACCTGACAGCACCTTCACAAGATGTACTGAAAGTACAATCACTTGGAAAAGCAAGTCACCTCCTTGTCTTGTGAAGTCAAAATGGGTTTTCAAAGTAAAATCTCCACAAATAACAAAGATACTGGCAATTAATAGGTAGAGGGAAAGGAATTTGGAGAAAGTCCTGGTGCACCTTGGCTCAATTACACCTCAATGACAACAGTGAAGAAGTTATAGGCCATTCATTATCTTGTGGAACCGCATGCATCATAGCTTAAAGTAAGAACCTTATGGTGGAGTAAGTGAGCTAGCTAGCTGGCTGCAAATGGAAACACAGTGAGGGAGAGAAGCTTTCCAGTCCACTTTATCCTTCCCCTTATGCGCAGGTAGGTTTCACGAGATAACTAATGGCCTATACTGATAATGGTGGGAGACAATGCTCCATAATTAACATTACTTTTCGATCAGCAGTAAAAGCCACTTATGATCACTATTTGTTGTGGTTTCATCAGGACAGTGCAATTTGCAAACTGTGCAGCAAACGATGGATATCTTAATTTGCAAACTGTGCAGCAAACAATGGATATCTTAAGTCCAATTTCTGGACTTGCATGGTCATAATATTAGACCTAACTGCATTATATTGATTACTAGGGACCGAATTTTTATGTAATATCCAGATGTGAAATATGTACATATTTATGTAGGAAATAAGCTGAATATGTACCAAAATATGTAAAATCATGAAAATATTTAATATCAATATCTGGCAGGTATAGGATAGATAAGACTCTCCAGTTGTGATTTCATAGAGCACCAGACTTTTTTACCGCACACTTGACACATTACTATTTTTCCATCTGTAATGAAAGCTTCGCCCATCACAATCCATGATTTTATTTTTGTTGTTAGGGTTAAGATACAGGGGCCATTTTAGTTAGCTAAAAGCAGTAGATAATCTCACTTGCACTTTATACTAGAGAACTGAGTGAAATGACTGACAACAATACTGCAAGCATTGTTTCGCTTTACTGGATTAGGAGAAAATAAAAGGAGATGTGGGAAACATGCATTTTAGCTGCTCCCTGTAAGAAACAAAGTACCTACTAAAACTTCAAACTATAGGCATTTACAAACTGTTGTTTGAAAAGGGACATTCCTGTCTCATTCGGGAGGGTAGGATTATTCCAGCCGAGAACCATACTTTATAATTGCTCGGAAAATCCCATTTCCATATAGGTCTACTAAATTTAAAGTAAAGAGGTCAAGCAATAACCTGAAAAGCTATTTATTTTAATTTTTCAACATGCCACTAAACGGAACTAAGCTATAGTTTTAAAAATGCATATTCAGGTGCGATTTTCAATATTATTATTAGTCTTTCAACATCTTTCCAGTTCGTTCCTTTACTCCAGCTTCTTTTCAAAATACGGCTACTTTATTGCTGCTCATGTCAGACTTGACACGGGTTTTCCCTGGAAGGATTAGGAAGAGGGTGGGCAAGGTTTCAAATTCCATTGGTTCGGCTTGTTAAGATGTGTGCAGAACAATTATAGTTCGAGACAAATCATGTCCTTATCCCACTCCACCGCATGAAGGAATACTCCTTTCTGAGTGATTTTTACAATATAAGGTAGTTGTATGAGAAAGGTTGCCTTTTGTTCGCTCATATTTATGGGGGCCTCTATTACTTTCTGGAGCTAAGGACGTTATTATAAATGACAATTTATTACATGTGCCGTCTATGCTTATCCTTATTTAACAAATATATTGGTTATACAATATTTTGTTACATAATATATTTATTTGAACGTTTTCGGCTCTATGGAGCCATCATCAGAAACAAGTAAGCCCATATGTATGGTGTGAGTACACTATATGTTGCCGTACAGGTAAACTCATTAATGTTAAAAATTAAAAGGCATGTTTCTGTTTAAAATCAATAATTATAAGGCAGAAATTACAATATAAATACAATTGCTGATGATAAAATTAACTAAAATACTTTAAAATTGTTAAGATCAGAATTAATAGTCGTCCAGTTTGATGGTTATGTAGCTTTCCATATTTGGTGGGAGCAAATTTATACAAAATTAATAAGAGAACGTAAATGACTGTCATTTACGTTCTCTTATTAATTTTGTATAAATTTGCCCTCTTAACAATTAATAGATCAAACTTTTAACTAATAAACAACTGTTCCGTGCGCTTACGTACATATAAAATCTCTACACAAGATGTTCTGTAATAGATTCATGTGAATTATTAAGATCTTTGCATTAATAGCATTGAGATATGTATATACTTTGTTCTGGAAACTAGCATCATAGAAATTTTTGAGTATAGATATTACATTTGATACTTTCTTCCCCACAGCTGTCGCCCCAGCTCCCACCAAATATGGAAAGCTACATAACCATCAAACTGGACGACTATTAATTCTGATCTTAACAATTTTAAAGTATTTTAGTTAATTTTATCATCAGCAATTGTAACATTTTATCACGGCCCATAGAGCCGCCTTGTATTTATATTGTAATTTCTGCCTTACAATTATTGATTTTAAACAGAAACATGCCTTTTAATTTTTAACATTAATGAGTTTACTTGTACGGCAACATATAGTGTACTCACACCATACATATGGACTTACTTGTTTCTGATGATGGCTCCACAGAGCCGAAAACGTTCAAATAAATATATTATGTAACAAAATATTGTATAACCAATATATTTGTTAAATAAGGATAAGCATAGACGGCACATGTAATAAATTGTCATTTATAGTAATTAGCTTATCGGCCCCATCATGCCTCTTAAATTAATAAATAAGGACGTTATGTTTTGTCCCGAAATATATCCCTTCTTGCGTACATAAAAAGGCTTTTTAAATCTGTGTATTTCAAATTGTAAACTTCCCCAGTAGAAGTTTTTTTTTTTTTTTTCCTTTTAGAGAAGTAGAAATGAATGAAACCCCTAAATATGCAGATTTATGTAATACCAAGCCATAATATGTAATGTGGGATAAATATGTAAAAATATATAGTATCAAATTTTAATATATTAATGATAATTACAAGATTCGCAAAGATTTGTTATTTATATACGGTTAGGTTGAAAGGAATATAATATGTAATTACATAAAAATCCGGTCCCTATTGATTAATTGATTACCTATTGACAGTTATTGATGATTTGAAGCTAACACTAAAGTGGAGAATTAAGTACAGCAGCTTTCAACCATGACATTACAATGAGTGTCAATTGCAACTAAGTACATGATATATATTATTTTAATGTACCGAAGTACATACGATATTTCCATGAAGATATTCTGTGTCATCATACGATGAAAGAGTAATGGAACGGAGAAAGATTCTCTCCGGCGCCGGGATTTGAACCCGGGTTTTAAGCTCTACATGCTGATGCTTTATCCACTAAGCCACACCGGATACCCACCCCGGCGCCGGAACCCGGAGGGAAACCAAGAGTTGGAACTGAGATGATTCTGTCCGGCGCCAGGGTGGGTATCCGGTGTGGCTTAGTGGATAAAGCATCAGCACGTACAGCTGAAAACCCAGGTTCAAATCCGGCGCCGGAGAGAATTTTTCTCCATTCCATTACTCTTTCATCGTATAAGTACATGATGTTGCCAACATATGGGCATGATGTTTATCTGTGGTGTCGTCAGCAAAATTTTTTTTCTTCTTTTTCCTCTCCTCTTCCATCATTTTTAATATTACTGAGAGATAGTGCCACCATTTGCAACAAGATTAGATAGGTTTAGATGAGGAGAATATTAATGTCAATTAGACGTACTCTTAGTGTTAATGTTAGATAGGATTTGATGAGGGAATATATTAGTGATAAGTAGGCTCACTATCAGTGACAAGGTTAGGTGGGATTTGTTTAGTCAACTGTCCAAAGACAGGTCTGAACCTCACAAGTGATACCAACAAAGCACCACACGAGGCAACTAGGCCAGGAGATAATGGGGTAGGATGGCCAGTTCCTTTCCCCCTCCATTACACACATTGCTCACTAGCTACATATTACACTAATCAGACTTCAGATGTATACAAACAATGTTCTTCCACTGATACATATAGAGATGTACTGCCTGATAACAGATGTATATAACAGGCAGAACCTCAATTAGAGGTAAGGTAGAGTTTGGTGAGGAGATATATTAGTAACAAGTGTGTCGCACAAAAAATAACACAAGTGAATGTTACATCCATTATCCGTTTGATATAATATTTTCGTTTCTCAAATTAATATACTTCAATGATATTCCCTGGACCATAACATATTTCTCTTTCATTTTGCTGTGATCTGTTGCGATATCTTTGAAAACGTCCAATTTTTTAAATATATTTTAAAACATGCATTTTTTTTTTAGACTATTAAAAATTCTCCATTATACTCCATAAATCTTGCACTTGACTAGTTCAGTGAATTCTTAAAGAATATAGTCATGCATTTTACTAGCAAAAGTTCGATTCTCTTTTGTTTGACATCGCTCAGTACAGCCTGGTGACTAGTGACGAGCGCAGTCAGCGCTGCTGTACTGTCTGAATTATCCACTTGTTCTGAAACTAACATAACAGATGGAATCAGTCGCGAAATTTTACGTGTTATGAACTAAATAAAAATATTGCTGCTCAGGTTCAACATTTGAGTAATATTTAATACATAAATTTCTTCAATCTTTGTGTGTCACATGTGCATTAATATTAAAATTAAGTTCATAAGATCTTTTATCATTATATATGTCCTTAATAGACCTACGTCACTCATAGTAGATGTACAGGTAGTCCTCATGGTACGATTATCTTAATTAAGCCTATGTAGATGGCAGTATTGTGATCACTCATGAAAATTATGCAGGAGCGCCATTGTCACTCACATCACATCACTGTAATGTTTTGTTTACGCTAGTCCCAGATGAGGTATCGATCGAGCCCTCCAGATCTAGTGACTACATAATTAAATACAAGTCTGCACAAGAAGATATTGCAAGAATTACAACCTCTAATTATGAGCTCATGTGACCGACCTTAATCCCAATGCAGGACTACCTGTACATACATGCAAATATGAATGGAACATATGAAGGGCTCAGAAAGGTGGTACAAGAAATAAAATCTGAAATTGATTTATACTATATAAGTACTCTATGTTATGTGAAAAGCTCAGGAAAAAAGTGGTACAGTGGAATCTTCGACTGGTGCTGCCATCTGTTGACCTAAAGTTTGGACACTGGAAAAACAGCCAAATGCTCAGAAAAAATATGGTATAAGTACATTGACTTCTGCAGATGTTTATGTTCCTTGTGTAAGATGGCTTAAAAAAAAAGTGATTTATGTGATGGATTATCAATGATTATGAAAGGTAAGAAGTTTTTATTCACTATTACTTATTTAAATATATAATAATGTCATGCTTATCTCATAAAAATGGCCATTACTAACATGCCATTGTGATGAATGGAAACAACTTCTTCATTTCGAGATTCAAACCCTTCTTTTCACTCATCAATATAAATAAATTATAATAATACTGTAATTATAATAGTAAGTACTACCAATTGTAATAGAAATAATGGAATATTTCAATACATATGTATTACTGCAGAATATGGTAGACCGGTGAAATTGGGCGATTTAAGTGATACTCATAAATGAGTGTACTCCAAACTCAAATGCTACTTCTTCTGACGAATCAGGTTCTGATCCTAAAGAAGAATCTAACCAAGGGAAACGGAAGAAAAAAAAGAGATCCTAGTGCTTAGAAGTATAATATAGCCAAGCATTTATGGAACAATGGTCAGGAATATATTGATCATGGGGGTAAAATGAAAGAGAGGAGAACATTAAAGCAGTTTAATCACCACCGTAGGTTTCACTGCAATAATATAGGTGAAGAAAAACAGACAGATATTTTCCATGCATTTTGGGCTTTGAGTTCTTGGAAACTACAAAATTAATTCATAGTTTCTCGTGTAACATTGAAACCACCATCAAGTCATAGTAAGACAGCTATTTCTTATAAGAAGACTACAAAATTAATCCATCTAATGGGACAGAGGAAATGTAAAGACTTCTTCCTAAAAACGCTTGATATTCTAAATGGGAGATTTGCAAGGGCAACTGATGGAGTTGGCAAAACTGGCTTCAGAGTAATAAAAATGAAACAAGATGATTTCAAGTGATGCAATGGATTCCATTGTTTGTATAAGGCCTTCTATATGCAGGGATGAATCAGGGTATCAGCAACAGAATAATAGTACACTGAATACATGAAACAACATTTTCACAACTAGTGCACATGATATACCATTTTTATCTAAAATTCACATTTCAGTTTTATGTATACTATTAATCATATTAATCTATTGCTCAGATTTAATTTCACATTATTTTCACAACTAGTGCACTTGTACCAATTTTTTTCCTAATCACTCACATTTAAATTATATGTATACTATTAATCATATTAATATTACTCAGACTTAATTTAAGTTTTACATGTTAAGATTTTTTTACGATCTTTATAAATGTGTTTGTGGCAAAGGTAATACAATTTACAGTTAGAATATATGTGTTCTGATTTTTTAATTTCATATTATAATACATTCACATTTTCCAAAAAGTTTTGAGAAATGTCACTTGTACCACCTATTTTCTGAGCCCTTCATATATTTTAGGTGAAAAAATACAAGTTTTGCAGACACACTTATGCCCAAAATTTATACTAACGTTTGATGTCTGTGACAGTACGAATATAATTCTTTGTTGTGAGTACAAACTCGTTATATATGACCCACTCTGGCTTGTGATCAAGGCATGTTGACGGATGAAGTTGAACCACTTGGTTGTCCTTAATAGTCAAATAGTGACCAGTTCTTTCCAAATGAGCAACCTATGGAGAAAAAAAGTTTCAGATCATTATATAACTAACAACTTCAAAACAAAAAATGGAGGAAACAATATGAATATTAAAGCTACAGGCACACTGAAAGAGACCTGCTTATCGCCTGGTGATTGGATAGTTGCCTGGATGAGTAATCCAGCAGTCAGGAACAATCAGGACTGGCTCACACGTTGTCTGCAACCTGCCATATCATGTAGGAACTATCTACGCAAATGAACTCGTCTCTTTTCTTTGGATAGTCACCAGGCAGCTATTAGTGTTTTTTAACTTACTAGCTTAATTACTGTTGCTTGCAATAATATGGATTAAGCACTGATTGCAGTTATTTTCAAAAGAGAGACACTTTAAAATTTGTATGAGCTGTACAAAACACTTTCATACTGAAAGTGTGGAAAGATATAGCACAGAAATTAAACAAAGACAGTAAGTACAAGACAAATCACTTATTTGAATTCTAAAACGTTTTACTGCAGTATATGCTCTACATATTATGGCATCCAATGATGTTTTCGGGTAAAGCATAGTTTATTTGCCAAGGTGGAGATTCAATTTGGTTAAAATAATTAAATAAATATCTAGTTTGTAATGCATTGTTCACGAACCTATAATGCAGTCTGTGAATTTTGTGCACTTGAATTACAGTATTTACTCGTGTAATAGATGCATTTTTTCCTTATAATTTTTGGATTAAAAATTTAGGGTGTGTATTCTATGCGAGGAAAAAATTTTAAAGGAAAAAAAAAAATCATAACAACCTGATATCCGACTTAATAAACACAACTGGTTTCAACATCGGATATTCAAGCACTACACTCGGGTAATGCAGCTGATGAAATAACTACCAGCACGACACTTATTTGATCAACTGATATTCTTGAACAATACTATTGTCGTTTTACAGAGCAATTCAAGTTTACCAACAGTGACACCTGTTCAACTGCAGATGAGGCTATCATGCTGTGCGAGAAAAAAGTCCAGTCTTAACCTTTATCATTAGATTCACATTTGGGTAACACTCCACAACCATCGTTCCAAAGAAATGAACAACTCTTGGAGATTCTTCATCATCATAGCACTAATTATTTTATGTAATACTAGATTAAAAACAGTAGTAGTTAAAATAACACCCTGTCTTACTCCAGAGCTTGTGAATACATTCGTAAATATGACTGATTACTATTACTTTGGCCGATGTTTTATCTAATGTCATTTTAATTAGGGATATCAATTTCCAAGGTATTCCGAACTCTTCAAGTATAATATAGATTTTATTTCTGTCCCAGCTATCAAAGGCTTGTTGGAAGTCAATGAAGAGTAAATGCACATCAGCCTTATACTCGTAGCACTTTTCCAAAGTCCTCCTTAAGTTGTGAATTTGAATTATTGTACTTCTGTTGGCCCTAAAAGCACATTGGTATTCTCGTAATATTTTCTCAGAGTATACCTTTAATCTTTGTGCTAAAATTGAAGATAAAATTTTATATGGAGTACAGTAGAGTCTCGTTAATCTGAACTACGCTAATCCGAAAATCTGGTTAATTCGAAACAAAATATTTTAAGAAAAAATTAAATTTATTGTAATAGTAGAAAGTAGCAAAAAGAAAATATGTATAAATTCACTCAATTTCTTTTACTTAAAAAAAGTTATGAAAATAGCACATTCAAGAGTACTTACAACAATTAGTGTTTTCTGTACATAATTTACACATCTGTCATGTTCATAAAATCAGTAATTTTCTGTTGTAATGAAGTGAACCTGTTGGTTATGATTCTAAAAATAGCAATAGGGTACTCCCACCACTGTCTCTCAGCACTCGCGAATAGCATGCATTGCATTACAGGAAATATTTCGGTTAATCCGAAAATCTTGTAATGTGAATAGGTCTTGGTCCCAATTAGTTCAGATTAACGAGACTCTACTGTATTTAAAAGCATATTCCTCTAAAATTTTTGCATAGCATTTTGTCTCCCTTTTTATAAATAGAAGAGATGGGCTCAACATATCATTCTTTTGGGATGTTTTGTTCTTCCCAAATACAATATAATAATTTATGTATTTCTATTAGTAATAAATTCCCTCCATTCTTTATTAATTCTACTGCAATAGAATCTTCGCCTGGAGTTTTATTTTTCAATTTTGCTATGGTTGCTTCAATTTCTTCTATTCTGGAGAGATCTATCTTAGACTGCGCTGATAAATACAGGGTGATTCACGATGATTTACCATCCCTTACAGAGCTTATTTCCAAAGACATTCTGAGCAAAAAATGTCATACACATGGGTCCTATTCTCATTATTTACAGTTATGTTTCGTTATTGAAATGCATTGCTGTGAATGCGTGATCTTGATCAGTGTGCAGTCAGCAACCAGTGCGAGCACTACGGAAATCAAAGAGAGCCGTTATGTAGAGTGACAAGTGCCATTCACAAGCGTGCGGCCAAGTGTACTCAAGCGGATGGTGATATTTTTTAAAATGTGTTGTGAACTCTCCAAGACTGTAAATTAGGATTCAAAATTGAACTGCAAATAATTAAATCGGTGGAAGTGATGTGATTTGTAATAATGTTGTGATAAGAATAATGTAATTTTCTAGTTAAAAATAGAAAAAGATGTCTGTACGAAGCAACTAAGGAGTTCACAGCACATTTTTAGCTTCATAATACTTGCCAATTAAAGAAATGATACTTCTGAATGGTTCATTCTCTATTTGTATTATTCTTTTACCTTCAAACTAAAGAAAAAACGTATTTCACAAACAACTTTAAATTAGTGTAACTCTAAAAATATTGAGAATAGAAACTATTTATATGACATTTTTTGCTCAAAATGTCTTCAGAAGTAAGCTCTGTAAACGACTGTAAATCCTCGTAAATTACTCTGTATATTGGGCCAAAGGTGTGTAATCTTCTTCCAAGTCTTTATTCAACCCATCTATCTCTGATTTGTTTTTCTTCACTTAATATGTTACCTTCCTTGTTATTAAATAAAATTAATTTAGAGTGAAATTCTTTTAACATTTTTTTTGGTCTCTTGATAAAATAGTCTTTCGTTTTTTTCGTTTGCTTATTCTATCCTTTTCAATTTTTCCTGTATTAGTTCTCTTTTCTTTTGTCTACATATTTTGTAAGCTTTCCTTCTACTGTCTTTGTATATTTCGCAGTTTCTCCTAGTTTCCCTCTGTAGCATTATCTGTTGACATATGCTCTTTTCATTGACAGCTTTCTTGCATTCTTCATCATACCAGTCCTCGTTTCTTCTCTGTTTCTTTTCCCCTAATACCTGTTCGCTAGTTGAGATAATCACATCTTTTACACTCTTCCATTTACTTTCAATGTCTTTGTTAACTTCATTTCCTTCCAATTCTACTTCCAACTTTCGTTGATATTCTCTTCTTATACTTCGATCTTGAAGTTTTCCTACATCCCATCTTTTCCTTCCTTGTTTATTTTTCCTCATGACATTAGAAATCCTACATCTCTGACTCTGAGATCATGTGGCTCAAATTCCTTATCTGAAAACTGAGGCTAAGAAGCAGGATTTTCAAGATTTAATTTTAAATTAACTTGAATCTTTGCAAAACAACATTTTGTAGCCTCATCCACAGCTTCAATATTTCCAATTTCATTCACCACCTACAACCAAGAGATTCCACCATCAGCTGTCACCATATACATTAACTTCATATGTGAATTTCAAATAATATTTTAATTTTTGTACTATAATTTTAAGCGTCCTATATGTATTAATAAAAATCTTACTTATTTATGGCTTTTAGAGAACCCGGAGGTTCACTGCCACCCTCGCGTTAGTCCGCCATCGGTCAGTATCCTGAGCAAAATTAATCCAGTCTCTACCATCATATCCCACCTCCCTCACATCCATTTTATTAGTATTCTCCCATCTACGTCTAGGCCTCCCCAAAGGTCTTTTGCCTCCGGCTTCCCAACTAATACTCTATATGAATTTCTGGATTTGCTCATATGTGCTACATGCCCTGCCCATATCAAAGTCTGGATTTAATGTTTCTAATTATGTCAGGTGAAGAATACAATTCCGAGGCTTATTGGGGTTCTGTAACAAGCTGTTTTTTATGGTAATCAGTTGTTAGTCCTTCACCCTTACCCCAAGCTGGAGGATCACCCCTTATCGGTTATCCACAACTACTTATTCAATATATTCGCAGCTACCGTCCATATCTGGAGGCCACCTCCTCTATTCACAACCTGAGGACGCTCCAAGCCATGTGATAGGGAGCCACAATACAATAAAATCTTAAATGCTCCTCCCACCCAATTATAGTTAACACAACATAGAACGATTATGAAGTCTCCAACCAACTTTTTCCTCACAATTCTGCAATGGCTTACACAGAATGTTAAACTCCCAAGTGTGTAAACTCTCGAAAGATTAACATCATTCACCTAAGATGACAGTCGACATAACAAATCATACTTCAAAGAAGTACAGAAGTAGTAGTTTTCTAGTTTATTTTGAAATAGGCTTAAGCATAGTGTTGAACAAATAAGCAAGGAATGACTGGCTACTAGGTGCCTAGCATGGCTGTGTGACCATGTATCTTACCTAGGTGACTACTCAACCATCAGGTGATAATCAAGCCTCCTTTGATGTGGCCATAGCCTAAGAGATTCATAATGTCACTTACTTATCAAGTACACTTTAGATCTTCATATTGTGAGGATTAAGCAGGTAGGTACAGAGACTTGAAAACAAATTGATTATACAACCAGCTGTTTGCCTAAAGATGAACGGTACTGTAAAGGTATTCCTATGTTTACATGACCTCAGAACTACAATGTGGTGGTTGATGCCTTTTACCTCCATCCCTACCCCGGGAACACCCAGTATTCAGTTTGACAGGAGGCTGAGTAATGTTCTGAAATGTGTTGGTCTTAAATACTTACAATGATAAAATACGGCTTCAGATTTGATTAACTGTGGCAGTAGTAGCTTGACTGATTCTTACCTATCGAATATTTTGCGAGTTTATGTCTGTGGGCAAAGTACTAAACAACAAAAATATTTATGCGAGGTCTTACAGCTAACTGAACAATAGGACTTATATTCGGTAACTCAGGAGACGACGAGCGCAGAGTGAGGAGAAAGGATGATTAATAGATAATGTTATGACAACAGGTACTTGTACTACTGTCATAATATTATCTATTAATCACCATTTCTCTTCACTCCGTGCTCGTCTTCTCCTGAGTAAATAACAGTATGTGCAACTGAGTGGAACATTTTTCTTCACTTATATGTGCCATCAAACAGTATCAAGGATGCTTAAAATATAAAATGTAATATCATGCTTCTGTGAAAATCCCGAACCAAACTGTAAATCATGAAGGCAAACAGTATGAACTTAACTTTCTTACTCCCAGAGTCAACTTAATAAATGACATAGTGTGTTTAGTACACAATAGAATGTCAACTTTTAGATTGTTTTAGGCTTTAGATTTTTATTTGAAAAATTTGTAATTTGAAGTAATTACTGTTATATACTTGGCACACTCTTAGAATGGTACCTCGTATCAACAAACGCACATGATCATTTCTGATATATTATTGGTGGTTCATTCACGCGTAACATTTCCGGGCGTGGTAACACACAGCACAGTACAAGCAAGTCAATGTTGAAAATGGATGTGCATTTAAAAATAGTATAGGCCTAATGAAATTATGTTAGAAGTAAAACATTATAAATACATATGTAAATATAAATATGAAATTATAAATTATTAATTAAACATATTATGTTTGAGGTCTCCTATGGCACACTCTGAGCAACGACTCTGTCTGTAAATTGGTCAACACAACTGGCTTCATATGGGTGAATGACAAACAGCAAGTAACCGCCATTAGTATAAAAAAAGCTTCTTCTTCTTCTTCTTCTTCTTCAGGGTATAGGCCTCAAGGCCTGTTCCGACTTCAAAGGATGATGTCATCTATCCAGCGGGTTATAGGTCTTCCAAAGCTTCTCCTACCAATAGGATCATAATTGAGGAGGATTTTAGGAAGCCTATAACATTCCATATGCTGAATATGTTCGTATCAGTTTTGTTTTTGTGCTTGTACCCCTCATGAAGATTATTTATATGTAATCTATTGCATATATCTTCACTTTTTTACTTGTCTAATAATGTGAGGCCTGCAACACTTCGAAGAAATTTCATTTCGCTGTTTTCTAATTTTCTCTTGTTATTTCTGTTTAGTGTCCAATTTTCGCAGCCATAAGTGAGTAATGGGACTGCAAGTGTTTTATAAAATTTTAGTTGTGTTTCAGATAGGCCTAATGTTTTATTTTTTTAGTGTTCTTATAATTGTTCCACACATACTTCGAAATCTATTTACTTTTTTATTCACGTCTTGTTCTTTTAAATATGTAATAGTGCAGCCTAAATATTTGAAAGATGATATTGTTCTATAATTTCTTTATCTATGACGATTTTACATCTTAAATGATCTGGTCCCAAAAATGTCATTGTTTTAATTTTTCTTTTAGAAATTTTTAGGTTATAATTCACCATACATGTTTGTAGTAGCACACTGTAAGTCGTTTTCTGACATTGCAAAAATAATTTGATCGTCAGCAAATAACATGGTGTTAATAGATTATTTATCTTTAGTCCAATTATAAGATTTCTTTGCCATTCATCTATGACTGTGTCAATGTATAAGTTAAATAGTGCTGGCGATAATGGGCAACTTGTTTGATGCCCTGAGTGACTTTAGCTTTCTTACTTGTTTCTTTAATGTTGTTAATCAGTACTTCTGTGTTATTATACATACTCTGAATTACTTGTACCAGATGGATAGGATAGTTCTTATCATACATTATTTTCCATAATTTATCACGTTTTACCCTATCAAAAGCTTTTTCGTAGCTAAACATCAAACAAAAAAAGCTTCACTATTAAATTATTGTCAGCATATTAATATTTTTTATTAATAGCCTAATGGTACCGTACATTATATTTTGGGTATGATGATGGCAGGTTAAGGTAATGAGGCTAAATCAAAATCATAGAACTTATGTGAATAACTTAATCACTGTCAAACAACACGTCAATTCCTTCCGAATCAGATGGATCAGATTATATCACGAAATAATCATCTATCACAGTAATCGTAAATCTATCCACAATATTGTTTGCAAGATCGTCCAGCTACCACATTTTATCTTCTTTCTGATAACATGTTCAATAACACTTTGCCATCTTGAGGCCGTAACATCAGACAACCTAGGCCCTAGCTAATAGAAAATTACACACTTCACATAGTTTGTACGTCTTAATGTGATATATATTTTTTTCCACTTTTACTGTCTGTTTCACTACAGATGAACCTGCAACTTCTTCTGTTATAATTTTCTATCCTACACCAGTAGACTACAACTTGAAAGCATAATATATTATATTATCGTATACAATTCATTTTGTAGATTGTACTGACAAATAATTTACTCTCACATAATTCACAACACAGAAAACAATTCACTCCACTCCCATAATAATATCACAATTTATTGGTAAATGAATACTGCCCTCCAATAAGTAGATCTATCACAATTCACAAATTCGTAAGACAATAGTTCAGTTTACTATTTGTAGTACTTCATTAAAAGTGACCAATGGGCTGAAACTAATTGCCCATCTGACATCCTGCACTTCAATTAAGGCTTAATCTGCAACTGCGATTCCTCTAAGATTACGAGATGCTGAGGTCAGGGAGGTCTCATACACATCCTGTGTGCGTATGGCATTATTACTCACGATAATATCAAAATGCAACATTCTCTATCAGCAAGGTAAGTTACGTTAACCCTACTACATATTACTGCATTGTGCAATAGTGTATACTTTAATCTGACTGCAGTGTACAACTTTTCCGTGTTTTGTATTAATGCACTTTACTTTAACAAACAAAATTTGATAACACAATCTCAAGGGAAAAAATGGAACTCTCTGCATCAAAATCCACAGTTAATTCCCGATTTACCACGAAAATCGTCTGTAGCTGCATTTAGATTGGCAACAGGCCATGATTGTTTGGCTAAACACCTGCATAGAATTGGAATATATCAGTCCCCTAACTGCCCATTGTGCAACTCAAACCAAGAAATGGATTCGGAACACCTCAAAATCTGTGCTTCATTGGCTTCATTGATAATATCTTTGAAAAATATTGGAGTGCAAGAGGTGACTTTGTTGTCAAACGCCTGGCATTAAAAAACAACAACTTTACTTTTTATTTCATATATAATGTATATACTGCTGTAATAATATAAATTGATAGATAAGCTTTCGTTTAATACTTGTAAACTACAATACTGCAAATTTTTAAAAAACAAGAAACCATTTATAAAGAGGGATAGTCTTCTAATTGCGTACTTGTACTTTGTTGTACAACGAATTGCAAGATCCTTGCCCACGTCCATTTGTTGATGAGGTACCATTCTAAGAGCGTGTCAAGTTTAGTTTATAATTTTTAGAAAGTTGTTCGGTATGTACAATATTTGCACAATATGTTGTTGTTGTTTTTTAATGCCAGGTGTTTGACAATGAAGTCATTTGACCTCTTGCACTCCAATACTTTTCAAAGATATTGTCATGGTCAGCCGCTGAAGCACAGATTTTGAGGTGTTTTGAATCCATTTCTTGATTTGAGTTGCACAATGGACAGTTAGGGGACATATCTGCACAATATTCACTTATTTATTTGTCACTATGCCTAATGTACATGGTGCAACGTGATCAAAAACAAAACTATTACAACCAGTTTCGAGTAAATTACAATTCTGTCATTTTTTTTTCTTTTAAGAACACAACTCACTTACTTAGCCTGACAATCTTTTGTCTAGAGAATATTTTGCGAGTTTTATGTCTGTGATTTCCAGGTTTCATAATGCTTCATGCAACAAGCACAAGTGGTAGGAGTGATCATAGTATATAAGTAGAAAACGTAAAATTATTCACAGAGAAGGTAGAGAAATGATTTACAATGCATACAATTTTTAAGAAGTATATACCACCCGTAGAAAACTCTGCAACTGTTAATTTTTTTCAAGACTAGGAATTTCACTGCTGAGGCATACTGTTGTGACTGCAAACTGTGTTCAGTCATCATTTGCACACATAAAATTCATTAATATAGCAAATATTCAATGGTAAATATAGCTTATCAGGCATCCTCAACACAAATCTTGACACAATCTGCAAAATTTATGCACAATGCTTTGAACTTCCCACCTTTTAAAATTGATATTCACTTATTTTTGCATCTTGAAAACATATTTCCTAATCTACAGAGTGTTCATTCATACCTGCATAAAAAATCCCGTAACCAATGCTTTCCTGATGTTAATATAGTAGTCCTTAGATGTGAAGTCTGTAGAAGTTCTCTTCAGATTGAAGCGATCCATGATGCGAGAGAGCTGCTGCCGCACATTATCACCTGACTTTAGTGACCGGTAGTTGACGAAGTTGTCGTAACACCACTGCGGATCTTCAGAGTCTGAACACATCACAATTGTCATAGATATATTAGGATAACAAACATATTTAAAATCTTTAGAATTATTGGTCACTATCAATAACAATGATAATATATTATTAATATGTTTAAGGTATGTAGGAGGTATACTGTTGCAAGCGCGAGCTTAATTAAATATACTGTAAAAAGTGTGTGTGTGTGTGTGTGTGTGTGTGTGTGTGTATATATATATATATATATATATATATATATATATATATATATCAGGTGTTTCAGACCATCTTTATCAGGCTTTTTTCTCGAAAACTATAGTAGAGCATCAATTATCAGAAACTGGGGACGGGAGGTGTTTGGATAACCGATCATTTATGAAAGCAATTGTACTAGTGTTGTAGGAGCAGTATGAAACAAAGAAACACTGATATTAAACACAAAACTGTACATATATATGTTTTTTATCACACGTCTTACAAACAACACAAGAACTGACTAGCCTAGTTTGACAACTTCAAAATGGTCATTAAAGTAAGCCTACAGTTTAGGAAAAGAAGTCCATTTTTTTTTTTTTGCTTCAGAGTTGAGACTCGTTTTTTTGCTGCTAATTCTCGCAAACAGCACTAGTGGAACTTCTACATGGTGAGTGCCCAAATTTGAATTTGTCGACTGAAACACTTTTGGTTAACCGATGTTTCGGTTGATTGATATTCAGATAATCGATGTTCTACTGTATATGATACTGATTGTTCATAAAAAAATTTTGATAACTAAAACCTATGTTAAGAATCGATTGGTGGTAGTACCATCTCCTGTAACAAACCAGAAGTAGGGGATCTGTGGTCAACTTCGAAATTTCAAATGAGAACATAGGTCATTGAAGGTACTATGGAAACTACTTTTAAAAATAAACAACTTTTAATGAAACCTTTTTTTTCTAACTTTTATTGTTTACTCACAAAGCAACAAAAATGGTATCTTCTGAGAAATACTGTATGTTGTTAATGTACATACACTTTTCATAGTAATTGTTCAAAATATCCGCTGCCATCCTGTGCTAAACAACATTCTGATCTACTAACATCCGTGATTGCATGGAGCACTTCAGCACACTTGAGACACCCACAGGCTTCTCTAATTCCTTGTTTCATGTCATGGACACACCTGGTAGACCATGTCTTTAATTCTTCCCCACAAGAAGAAGTCATTTGAAGCAAAGTCAGGAGATCGGACCAGCCAAGCTACTGGTCCTCCTCGTCCAATCCACCGTAGGGGAAATAATTGGTTAATAACTCATCCAGTCCTATGTGAAAAGTGAGCCATACAGCCGTCCTGCTGAAGCCACATCATTAACCAAAGCGCAAGGGGAACATCATGAAGCAACTGGTGTAAAATGTTTTTCGGAGGAAGTGTGCATACATACTACCATTCAATTTCTCCTCAAAAAAAAAGTATGGTCCTATGACTCAGTGTCCTAGGAGGCCATACCATGTGTTCAGGCTCCACACATGAACTTTATGTAGCCAGTGTGGTTTAACTGGAGACCAATAATGGGCGTTGTAGAGATTCATCTGATCATTATTTTTGAAAGTTGCCTCATCAGTCCACAGAATTCTGAGCTCGAAATCATGGTCCGTGTTTAGAAACCAGTTGCAGAAATCAACACTAGTCTGGAAGTCATGTTCAAGTTCCTGAAGGAGATGAATATGGTATGGATGAAATTTGTTGTCTTTGAGAATTCTAAACACTGTACTATGGTGCAATCCTAAGTCACGGGCAATCCTTCTTGTGGAGTCATGAGAATTAATCATCACCACAGCAAGGACATTGGTAGCTTCTTTCTCATTCCTCACAGGTCATCTGATACGTTCACCCTTGTTGTGTTTCAGTTGCACCATGCTGTTCGTACACACAAGCTTTGCAAGATGCTGGAAAACATTGTACGAATGATAGGCATGCAATGGATATCTATCTGCATAAACAATTCTGATGGCATTCTCCAAGTATCGTCAACATGTCAAATGCTTATTCATTTGTGAATTACATTTTCCAAGTAGCAAACCCAAAGGGAGATGACATCATTTGGACAAATAAACAAAATTCACTGTTGCTATGCAAAATAAGGCAGTGGAAAGTGACTTGATTTCAAGACCTGTAGTGTTTACAATTATGCTGTACCTACAACTGGTACAGTACATAAAGAGAAGACACCATTTTTGTTGCTTTATGAATAAACAATAAAAGTTAGAAAAAAAAAGTATCAGCAAAAGTTCTTTCTTTTTAAAAGTAGTTTCCAATGATACCTTCAGTGACTTACTTCTAGAATACAAAAACATAAAGTTAAACTATGGGTTATTTAATGAGCTTGGTATATGAAGAGAAAATTGAGAATGTGGAACATTTAAAGAATCGTATCATTGAAGCCTGTGCTAAAGTTGCCCAGGAAATGCTACAAAATGTTCTGAGTGGAAAATCAGTCTACAAATGTGCATCGTCGAAAATGGACAACATATTGAGCACATTTTGTAGAATTTTCTTCTTGTGTCATTGTGACAGTTATTATTTAATGAATTCAAAACGATTAGAGACATCTCAAAACAGATTGCACCATTGTTAATGCATTGAAACTATCACAGGTTAAGCAAACAGTAAAGCAGGAAAAGTTAATTACCAGAATTGCATAAAAATACCTTTTCCAAAGCCTCCTTAGTACTGTACCATGTTACAAAATATCTGCAGATGCAGTAACTAATGTTTGTGTCATTATGACCGTTATCTTTAAATAACTTTAAGACAATTAGAAATATCTCAAAACAGACTGCACCATTGCTTTTTTTTTTTCCAAAAAATTTCACATGATTTTGAGTATCTACACGACCCCCTTTCCATTTAAAATTTCAAAGTTGCATCCAAAATGGCGGCTTTTGAGATAGCTGAGGGCTAGAATCGAATGTGTCATTGGTAGAGCATTTGGTCTTGCAAATACTGGTAACACCTATAGTAGTTGAAAATCAAGCATATGGAAGATATTTATATGATTCCAGACTTTTGATTCACCTGAATATAAGAAGAGGTTTTGTTTCTTACCAATTTTTGTGTTTGAAAAAAGGAGGACTGTCTTAAATTCGCACATTCAGAAAAATACAAAAGCTGTGTCAATTTATGTTGTACAGTACACTAAATAACACCACAGGCATAGTCATTTTTCCTGTGGTTCGCTTGTTCAAAATGGTATCGAATTGCGTGGTATATGACAAAAAAAGCTTCAACCCGTACCAGTATGTTCGTGTACATAGTTTCTTGTAAATAGAATATTTGAATTGTTAGGTTCTGCAGGGATACAAATTTCATTTCATCAAGAGGATCTACTGGTATCTATTCTGCAAAAGTAAGTAAACTTGACATTTCATATTGTGTTGAACATAGTTACACCTCTGATTGAGGTTCTGGCTGATATGTACAGGAGCTGTACTTGTGACTGCACTTGTGAACAGTGAATATGTTCTATGACTACTTCGAATCATGGTGATGTTACACAATGCATGCTCTTGTAGAATCGCACTTGAAGCACTTTCAGCGATAGAGTGCTAGCTCAGTGATTCAAAGGTTGAGAGTTCGAGCCTTGCTCAAGTTATCATTTATATTTTGTTATCGTTCTTTAGTGATATTAATAATATTAAAATTATTATTTATAATTGTTATCGTTCTTTAGTGATATAAATAATAATCAAGTTATCATTTATATTCTGTTATCATTCTTTAGTGTTGTAAATAATATTAAAGTTATCATTTCTATTCTGTTATCATTCTTTAGTGATATAAATAATATTCAAGCTATCATTTATATTGTTATTATCCTTTAGCTATATAAATAATATAAATTTAATGTTAGGTGTGGAACAATACAAATGCATAATATTAGCGTCAATTTTTTCTTCTTATATTATTACATTATACTATCCTGTAACACAAAAAATGAAAATGAGTGACAAGTATTTGAACCTGAGACGCTGACGTCTAAATTCAGATGTTCTCTCGACTGAGCTATGGGGACACAAGTAAAGAAGCATATGTGGAAAAATTGGCCCAATCTCCCCTCCAAAACATCCTGATGATTTGTGGAAGCTCGTCCAGGATGCCTTGGATGTTGTGGCTGAGAACAGTCGCTATTTGAAAAGACTAGTCGATTTCATGCCCACTCAACTGCAAGATGTGATCGAGATGGGAGAAAGATGAACTAAATATTAAATCGTGGTTTGTTGTTTTATTTTATAAATTTTAATTGTTTGAATTTTCTAAGGCCAGTAAATTTGTTTTGTTTATGTCACGAAAGATATTTTTATTGAGAAGAAAATTTTTCTTTCTTTCCATTTGCAGCCATAATGTCATAATAAATATTGATAAAGTCATGGCATAATACATTCATGAACCTGATGTTAATTACTAAAACAGTAAAAAGGCGACAGCAGCAATTATATTTTCTCAATCTCTTAAAAAGAAAACATAAAAAGCACTAGGTTGTGTTTGAATCCATGACCTCATAAATGCCAGACCAGAACGATACCACTATACTACAATAGTAACATCCAAAACACTTCAGTTATAACTGTGGATATCAGGCCACGTGGTCCAACAACATGTAACATCGCATATCTCCGAATTGTAGTGAAAATACCCGAAGGGAAGTTTACTTCTAGAGAGCTTTTGACTGCTGTACATCTATGAGTTGCCAAACTAACTTACTGTTAATGTAAGTGTTGTATTGCATGTGTCCACGTTTTCACTACATTTTGATATTCTTACTTACTTACTTACAAATGGCTTTTAAGGAACCCGAAGGCTCATCGCCACCCTCACATAAGCCCACCAGCGGTCCCTATTCTGTGCAAGATTAATCCAGTCTCTATCATACCCCACCTCCCTCAAATCCATTTTAATATTATCCTCCCATCTACGTCTCGGCCTCCCTAAAGGTCTTTTTCCCTCTGGTCTCCCAACTAACACTCTATATGCATTTCTGGATTCGCCCATACGTGCTACATGCCCTGCCCATCTCAAACGTCTGGATTTAATGTTCCTAATTATGTCAGGTGAAGAATACAATGCGTGCAGTTCTGTGTTGTGTAACTTTCTCCATTCTCCTGTAACTTCATCCCGCTTAGCCCCAAATATTTTCCTAAGCACCTTATTCTCAAACACCCTGAACCTATGTTCCTCTCTCAGAGTGAGAGTCCAAGTTTCACAACCATACAGAACAACCGGTAATATAACTGTTTTATAAATTCTAACTTTCAGATTTTTGGACAGCAGACTGGATGATAAGAGCTTCCCAACCGAATAATAACACGCGTTTCCCATATTTATTCTGCGTTTAATTTCCTCCCGAGTGTCATTTATATTTGTTACACATTTTGATATTCTAGTGATATTTATTTTATTTTATCCGTTTTCATTTCATCATATTTCCTGATAATGGTATATCCATAATGTGATAACTTGTGCTATATATACAACCATAATAATCATCATAATTTTCCTTACTGTGTGTACCTAAAAATTTGTGTTCATTGTATGCTTTGTACTTTACTATTGTATTATTATTATTATTATTATTATTATTATTATTCTTATTATTATTACTACTATCACCATCAATATCATTATTGTCTCATATTTTTATACTTTGTATGCTTAATTTATTTTGACTTCCTGTTCACATTTTATTATGCCTTTTCCTTTCTTTCTATATGTTATATATTATGTCTCATTTCTACTGACTTACTTACATTGTATTATGACATCATCATCATCATCATCATCATCATCATCATCAGACAGTACATCTCACTTGACAATGTGTGTCAGAGGAGAACTGTCTGTATAAATATGAAGTCTGACTAGTGTAATACATTACTAGTCAGCAATGTATACAATGAAGAGGAAAAGAAAATGACCACCTAATCCCATTTTCTCCTGGTTCAGTTGTCTCATGAGTGATGCCTTATTGGTGTCACAAGGTTCAAACTGTATTCGAACGATTGACTAAAGAACAACCATCATAGTTAATAATGAATGGATTGTCTCTATATTCATTAACAAAAATACCTTAAAAAATTACATCCAGCAGAAGCTATTGGAAAACTTGGGATTGTCTTAAATTTGAGGTAGTCTTATATTCGGGTAATACGGTACTTGTATACTGTAGTTCAGAAATTTTATATGGAGGGATATCTGGCAATTTGGAAACAATGTACAAAGTTCAAACATTCCAACTATTTTGGTAAAAGGGAAGAAGCAGCTTTGGTTCACTTAGATCAATGATAACATGAACTCATTACGCTATCCTCAAATTTTGACAACAAATCTTGCCATGTGTCGTAAATTTACAACATGGGGTCCCGGCTTTACTCCCCTTTCAGAGGACACCATGACCTTGGCGAGCTATTAACCTCAAATCCATGGCAAACATGGTAACCATTAGACCACCGAATACGATGACCATTACCCAGGATAAATTTGGGCATGTAGCATGAAACTTTCTGTTACAGCACTGTCTCAAAATAAATAAATTATGTACGAGTTTTCAGGCTCTGACGGTGCGAATGGAATTAGTTTTTGGAACTTGACATTTCCAACATTTCGGAACTACATACAGGTTCCATCATCAGGGTAAGACCAGAGAGGTTGCCTATTCTGTTGGGCTTGTTATGCCAGGCTAATCCGGAGAAATGAGTCAGATTACAACCCACTTTTGTTGATAAGCACATTTTGCTGTTACTAAAATTTGTCAGATGCTCGAAATTATGAATTTCCTTCCTGATATATTACAGATAATTTAATTTATAGAATGAAGATTATTCTCATATTCATTGCTTTCAAACTTTCCTTATAATAATATGTATGCACAAGAATTCAGTTTCAGGAACTTTGGAGGCCACAAACACTGTGATTTATCTATTGCAGTCATTCAGCAGTGTGTGCAGTAGCATAGTCCTACATAAAATATACATAATTACTTTCTATCTCTAGCAACATATGTGTTTGTTCTATCGTATCTTTGGGAAGGGAAAGGGGTGGAAAAAAGGAATCAAGTAATTCTAAAAGCACTAATTACACATCATACTCCGATTTTTTAAACATGTACAGAGAATTTCACCATTTTATGCACATATTTTTCATATTCCAAATACCAGTAACTTGACTATTAGCATAGTGATTGAGATAAAAAAAAAAAAGGATCAACTTTCCTAAATTTTGGGGATATGGACTGCTTGATATTTGCAAAAACTGGTTCTTGTGATACTTTCTCCTTGGAAGATCACTTCAGGCATATCTCACAAATAAAAAATAATTGGAAACAAATACTTTCCTTTTTTTGATAATATAACAAATTGTAAGAAACGACACAAGTGCTCAAAGATTCACACTGGATTTCACATTTACTTGGTGCTATACAAGAAATTGCCTCTGATTGAGGTTCTGGCTGAAATGTACATATACTATAATATCAGGCAGTACATCTCACTTGTTATGTGTAAGAAGAAGAACAGTTGTTTATATACATCTAAAGTCTGATTAGTGTAACATGTAGCTAATCGGTGATGTATATAAAGGAGGGGGAAAGGAACTGACCACGCTACCCCATTATCTCCTGGCTTAGTTGCCTGAGTGATGGCTTATTGGTGTCACTTATGAGGTCCAGATATGTCTTCAGACAGTTGACTAAACAACAATAATACAAGGAATGACACAAAAACCTTGACCACTGAAATTTTGAACTGACCAAAAGCTTTCTATATAGTAACAAGGAATTACAGTCTTTTATTGGGAAATAAGACGTACCATTCTAAAATACAATGTACAAACCAAGTTCATGGATCCTACTGCTTCATTAACAACATGAATCCACTTTTCTATTTGAGATAGAAACTAACAGTTATTATTAATCATGCAAGTATAACTTTAGAGATTTACATTTAACAACGACACTAACTTGAATCTATAAGTTATTGTATTTCTAAACCACAAATAGAAGAGTAAATGCAGTACTTACTCTGTTTGAAAGCATGGTAGACATTAAGTAATGTGAGGTGGTCACCATCGATGTGTGCGAATCTCATCTTGGCGTCGTCTGCTGCTTTCTTGGCCTCATTTGGCCGCACGAAGCACTGCGGGACTAAACAGTGGAGGAGAGGGGGGAGCCCGCATCCAACCAATTTAGTAGTGCCCACACACACCGCACTAGCAGCGAGTGCCAGTGGCTCTGTTTCAACCTATGGGAGCTACATCAAGTTAGAATCTTCCATGCCACACACAAACAAAATATGCCACGGTACCTATCTTTTATGTCATGCATGAATTTGATTGCAATATATTTGTTTTGAAGTTACATCGTCTACAGAAATGGAATCAATTTATTCAATTATAAATGTGCAACAGACATAAAATATTTAACCTGAAAATATATCGAAGATTCTACCTTGTTGAAGCTTTGAGTGCAATCTACATAGTGACACAAAGGATACGTCCACATTTCCACGATGACAGTAACAATTTTTAGCTTATATAACATTCTAAATAATTCTTACAAAATTTATCTATTCAGCTGTTTCAGAACAATGGAATTTGTCATGTTTTCTTCTGCCTTTTCAGTTCATTTTATCTTATCTTCATGTATTTAATGACTATCGTCTACAGAAAATTTCTTAATCATGACAAGAAAGGAACTGTAACTTTATCGCATACATATCATACATAATATTTGTAATATTTGAAATCTTCATTTCGAAATTCTTACAAAAGTAGCACTTTTCGTGTATGATCACTTCGGATAATTTGTGCAAACTGATAAGATTTAATAGCTCAATAATAACTTACTCTTACAACAATTCTACTTTGTGATTTCTTTTAGCAGGTTGTTGTGGGATATTCAAAATGCTTCTTTTAAATACCTTTTGATCATCTTCCTTACACACGAGCAGTTCTTACTAGTTTTTGGTTCTTTACTGTGAGACCTAAAGTTCGTGTGCACAATAATTTCAATACCAAGACACCGAAATTAAAAAAAAATGTAATATTTAACTCTCGGGTAATATCATTAAAACTTGATTGAAATTTGGTACTTTGTCCAACTTTAAAACTTCCATACTTTACTGAAAGGTCCAAACTTTATGAGCAAGTAATTTTCAATACTAAAAGATAGCCCCTTCACATGTCATGAAGACATTTGAGGGGCATAGAGTTAGAGCTCCATGCTCGACTAGAATGAGATGGTGTGGTCAGTACTATGCTCCGACCACCTTTTAACTCGGGAAACACACAATTTGACAGAAGGCTGAGTGAACCTTTGGGGCCCATCCTGGAAGTTTGACAACGAGAAAATACCGTCACCAACTGGGATCGAACCCTGGACCTTCCAGTCCATAGCCAGCTGTTCTACCAACTGAGCTACCCGGCCGCCATTTTCAACACTAATGTACAGAAATTTTAAATTTATTATTTACGGGTTGTGCTATACTATGTAGACTCATTTATAGTTCATTAAATATTGCTTGTAAGGAAAACACATTTCATTGAAGGAGGTGAAGTAGGAGGAATGTTAACTTTAACTCTAATGAAATGAAATTAAAAAAATTCAGTGTTCAAGAGGAAAAGAATATGTATATCTTAAAAATTTTTTTAAGGAAAGGATTACATACTTCAGAAAAGGACTCACTGTCATAGACAATCATTCCTAATGCTTACTAGCACTACATTCAGTTCCAAGAGTTAAATTTTAAACTCTCTTTAGACCTATGGCCTCAACATCTGTTAAACCTGAAAAATCCATTAAAGTAATTTTCAAGATGGTGGCAAGACTTTTTCCAAACATAATAATTGCTGTATCAAAAATACTTTCATTAGTGAAGAATAAAGAGGAATTTTGACAAAAACAAATAATTATGTTAGTCTACCTAAATCAAAAATGTACTGACAGACAGGTTCTTAAAAAACTGTTGTAGAAAAGGTGCATAAAAAATTGAAGTGAGGTTAGAATATTTCACAAACAAAAATCTGGAATTAACAACAAGTTCCTAAGATATGAAGTATCAATGTTGGGCCTTTTCAAAGCGTGTTTTATACTTTTATTGGTTTGATTTTTAAGATTTTGATTGGAATTTTACAATCTAATATTTTTTAACAAAGAAAAGGAACACTAATTTCAAATAATAAAACTAGATAAATAAACCAATTAATAAAGCAACCATTAATTGGAATGAGCTACTGGGATCTTATGTTCCAAATGTTGATTCAGGCCTTTTCAAATCAAATTTAATATAGGAACTCTTTATAGGCAAAGATTCCAAGAATATTCCATTTATAGGCACTTAGAGAATAACTGCAGACTGGATAACGGATAAAGTTCCAGCTGCTGTTGCTGCTGTCTGAGACTACGATTATCTATTATCTGCTTTTCTACAGGATGCAAAACACTAGGAAAAAAAATGTGTGCATGTATCCATGTATCAGGCATTTTAGGTGCCATTGCACATATATTCAAATCTCATATCCTGAAGGAAACATTAGTGTAACTGCCGCAAATATAAGGACATTTTCCAATATCCAATGCAAATATATTGAGGGTAACAGTAGTTACTAGATCCTTTGGGTCCACAACAATAGAACATAGGTACTTTAATAATTCCTACAACAGACAGATAGCCTATTGCAAATGAATTAATTTGACAGAATTCTCTAAAAGTTAATGGTAAATAAATAAAACACTGATGCAAAGCAAAACATAAGTCTAGGCAGCATTCAGAAAGCAGTAATATTATAAAGGCCTCCTAGAAATTTATCAGTTACCGGTAACAAAATAGTAAGAGAAACTGGCGAAATGCAATATTTTTGGTGTGTGTGTGTGTGTGTGTGTCTATATATATATAAAACTTGTTAATTTACACCTGTCTAGCCATCCATTTTAACAGATATTGATGAAACTGGCCATTAATGAGGCAAATTTAATTTTAAGGGCTACTTTAGAGAAGGGCCTGAACTTTGTAAACATGGTAATTATTTTGTATGGAAAAGCGTGACAATAATTGTACTGTCGAATTTCTTCTTTTATTTTTTAGGCACAATGCATTATATAAATTCTTTCACTGTAATGTGCCAGTTAAAAATGTTTATTTATGTCCTATTCTTCTCTCCCTGTTGTCACCTCCTATAGTGTTACAGCAACAAAATGTAAGAATGTTTATAGGCCAATGTCACAACCACCACTTCACCCAATTCATGACTTTTCTAATACTGGATTTCATTCTTGAAGAAAACAAATGCTGTTAACTGCGGAGCAAGATCAAGGCCGAAGGAAAAGGAGTGATAACACAGAACCATTAAATTTCATACTGACCTCTTACATGTGCAGCACAGAATTGTACTATTTCATTATATTTACTGTACTGCCAAGTGAAACAACCATCTCAGGTACATGAATGTCACTGCCAATGGATAAAATGGCAAGAGAAATGTTGTTGAAGTGTTTTCTCATGTTAATAATTTTAACAGATGTACGGCAAATTAGAATATTAATATGTAATGCTTCAGAAACTGTAACAGCTTTAATTTGGTTTTGTAAATGAAATAATTTCATTTGACTTTCATCAAGATAAAGCAGAATAATCAAAAGAATTGCTAATAAAAGTGAAATATATAATCCAGAGAATTGCAATTTGAAATTTAGAATTCACTTATAAAATAAATATGATCCATTTTACACAACAGATTCTTGGATATCATGCTGCACTATCATCAATTTCTTTAATACTAATTACATGTTGCTTAATAAAAGTCATTCTCCTTTCCTTGTGTGTTCTAATTATCTACATTAATTCCCGTGCAGTTTTCTGACTAGTTTCCAACCAACCTTTGTACCAGTAACACATAAAATGCGTTCTTTCCTAGCTTCATTTTCCTTCAAAATCTCTTCAATGTAATAGCATCATTCAACAAGAGACAAGTGTGCAGCAGATTTGTTACTCTCACATATTACCACAGTCCAGTATATCGTTGTCATTCCTGCAATAACTCCTACATGGAAAATATAAAATTTTTCAGTAGAAAGAAAAAACACATTTATTCATCCTATGGCAGCCATACACAGGAGACTGTGAATTCTTACATTTTCGAAACAAAGAAATATAATTACATATAGGAGATTTTATTATTTGGTGTATCACTATTTAAGTTATTTAATAGAGCAAAAATCTGAAAATCGATAAATATGTCACATAGGAGTTATTGCAGGAACGACGACGATATGTCAATACGTAGGGAATATGCATCCATAGATAGTTGCTAACCACTAGGATCGCTACTATCGCCTCATAACAGACAATGTGAAATAGTACCGGCACAGTCTATTGTTCCTAGTACCCTCAACAACTCAAGCTTCGTCACTGTATATACCAGACTGTGATATTAAGTGAAATGCCATTATTACAAATGTCCCAATTACGAATTTTTCAGAATAAAATAATTTTTTAGCCCCAGCCATTTCGCTATTAATTTCCATGTTAAAAATGTTCAGTTTAAAGAATGCATAAGTAACAAACTATTCAGTTTAATGTAATAATAATTCATTCCACAACAAAAAAAATGTTATTTTAATGAATTAGGTCTAATAAGCAGTTAAAAATTACTTAAAATAAATTCGAAAAAAAAAATAAAATAAACGAGTTATCGCTAGGCACTGGTCACCCTTGGTTTTAGTGAGTTTTCTGAATTCACTTACATAGACGAGATTGTTGTGGTTTGAATTTATGTTTAAATGAAATGGTTTAATAAATCGAACTTTCAAAGACAGTTTGTTTCTAAACGTTGTTGAGGGAAGAAGTAAAGAAGCAGGTATGGCAGAAAAAAAAGACAAGAAAGCAGTTTTCACTAGATGAGAAGAGAAAAATTATTGAAGAAGTAGACAGAGGAGAGAAGAAAGTGAAGTCGCAAGAAAATATGGCATCGACATTTTCAACGTTTCTCAAAGACAGAGTAAAAATTGAGGAAAGTATTGAATCTGACGCCATTGGACCTCAAAGAAAGAGGATAAGAAGTGCTGCCAATGAAGAAGTGAACAGTGCTGTGTATAAATGGTTTATTCTTTATTATATAGGGTAAGTCAAACTGTTAAAACAGTACGTGTTACTGTATCAATCTCAAAGCTAATATTTCAAGTGATCAATTCAGAACCGAAATTTCTGGTCCTAACATGACCATGATGAATGAAAAATATTGTAAATATGCAAGAATAATTATTCAGTTGTCGAATATGCATAATTATCATTAGGGCTATGGCTCCGATTCTTATTGAAATTGCAATATAATATGGATGTACAGTATAGCCTAATTCAAGTACAGTATCTGTTATTCCATAATATGGGACACAATTTGAAGGTAAATTTGATCAATTGCCAGTTTAACGAAATTTCATTATAACGAAAATAATTTCAGTACCCTCTCGAGTTCGTTATACTGGCATTTCACTGTACACGTTTCTTCTTTTTCAAAACCCCTATCAAGAACATGGTACCAAGTTTACATGGTCCATTTATCTTCCTTTCAAATTATTCTCTTGTTGCCATTGGTTTAACGGAAAGTATAATCCATCTGATTTCTGAGCCATAGTTGCATGGTCTAAGGCTGGTATTACACTATCAAAGGTGTACACCAAAGATCTTTTACAAAATATATATATTATAAAATATGAGACAGTGTAATAGGTTTTCTTCTATGAAAGTTCCTTTGATAAAAGATTTTTTTTTTTTGTAAAATTTAAATGCATCTTGTATTTTATAAAAGATCTAACTTGAAACCATATGGCAGAATGTAAAATATTGTTGTACTGTTACTGTGATCAAAATGCCAATATAAGAATATGAAACAAATTAAATATTATATAACACAAGACACATGTACTACAAAAACAGAAATAAAAAGTGAGAGGTGTACATAAAAAAGCAGACTAAAGGTTCCAAGGCCCATTCACAGCACTAACGTAAATCAGAACGATGATTTAAGAGTGTGGCAAATAAAAATTATGCTTCGATGATGCAGTGCAGTTTATGTTCCTACAAACTGTATTAACTTGTCAGTGCAATGTACTACATTTGATGCTACAAATATGTATTCTTCACATAAAAGAAAAGAAAATATCTTTCTTATACAAATAATATATAACCTAAAAAGTTTATTATTCGTATAATGCGGTAAGATGCCATATTAATAATATTATCAAAAGCTATGATGAGATTTCATTTCATAAGTTATTTCCATATATTTTCTTTTAACAAATTATCATTATATGATATGTGTTTTTTGTCATAAAGTCAACAATGACTTTGAAACAAAATAGTCAAATTCTCATCAAATGAATCCATTTTGGCACACTCTGCTCTTGTTTCTGTGCAGTGTGTTTTTTGTCGAATCACTGCAAAAATGAGAGTTTGCAAACTCTTGCATTAGTATGTAACACAATTGTTAATGTTTATGTAAATCACTGTCAATGGATCCATTAAATAATCTATTGCTATTGCGTTTGCATTTACTTTCCACTGCGAATGGCCTTTAACTGCTGTACAGGAGAAATGCACAAGTTTGGACAAATTGAAATTTTTATTGGGTTATTTTACGACGCTGTATCAACATCTAGGTTATTTAGCGTCTGAATGAAATGAAGGTAATAATGCCGGTGAAATGAATCCGGGGTCCAGCACCAAAAGTTACCCAGCATTTGCTCGTATTGGGTTGAGGGAAAATCCCGGAAAAAACATCAACCAGGTAACTTGTCCCGACCGGGATTCGAACCCAGGCCACCTGGTTTTGTGGCCAGACACGCTGACCGTTACACAAATTGAAATTATCTTCATCAATTCTCAAATAATTTGTGCAACTTTTCAAGTCCTCGCATTGTAGTTCTTTTAGTAAGTTTTGATGGACACTTTTCTTGCCACGTCTTGCAATCCATGGTTTAACTGACACATGTTTCCCTTTCAGCAATAAATCGTAGCCAAACAAGTATAGAACTGTTCTTCATTCATTTATGCATATCTATGATCAAAAAAGATTTTATTTTACTATAAATGGAGGCTGAAGGTTCCTGTTCCATAACTTCAGGTTATCTTTGGTAAAATATTTTATATAGTGTAATATACTCCAAATTTTACTTTTATCACAGATATTTGGTAAAATATTTTATTATATGCTTTGTCAAAGAACTTTAATAGTGTAATACCAACCTAAGAGTCATGTCTTGGACTAGCAAAATAGAAAGGGCACTGTTTCGAGTCCTCATGAGGAAAGAAATCATTAAATTTTTAAGTGTATGAGATCAGTGTCCACCCAGCAATGTGATGAATTTGGACAGCTACAGTGAGTAGGAAAACCGGTTCCATAAACAAACTATAACATAGGGAGATTACTCCCATACTGGATGGATGATAGTACCTCTGCTGAGGGTTGTGGTGTGAGGCCAGCAGACAGATGATCGATCTTCGCACTCCACAGGCTGTCACATCACAGATTGAATTAAATTTAAATAATTAATCTGTTCTAAATTATAAAGCATAGTGAAGATAATATTCACCTATATACTGCAACTGATATTAAATTTCAATGGTTTTGTCCATTACTCATTGTCTGGTTAACAGCAAAATAGACTACTGTACAGTGAAGTAACATCAGCCTACAAACACTTACTCTTATACTTAATTGCTTGGTAATTGAAAAAAAAATTATGAACAGAAATTTCATCTAATCGAAGAATACTGGGCTTCAGTTTCTGGATTCATTCAACATACTCAAACATAATTTCAGTTTTCGCTTGCATGAGATTGAATAACTGCAAATGGGATCGAATATATATACACTTGAGACTTCTTTCAAGCCATAAAAAGTGATGCAATATGTGACAAACATTCATATTTCCATACAGCTGATTTTCCTTCATTTCAATATACAGGTCCCTCAAAATTGTATATGCTGCGTTGTAGCTACTCATCCTTCTGAGTCAATCTTTGGAACCAAAAATTTCGGACTAGGAGTCTTACCAATGAATATAAATAAATAATAGGCCTAATAGAAAATATTTTGGCAAACATATCATTAAAAAGTAACATAAAACAACAACACTGCTTCCTGGAAACATGTATCCCAGAGTTTTGTTGTTTGCTTTTCGATTTTCTGTATTACTTCTATTCAGATCTGAACTGTTCATGAATGTGTTTACACTGAACATTAGAGAAAAAATTTCAGATGTTATTCAACATGACTTCCATGAAAGAGCAATGTCTCAAAATGGAAAGTGGGAAGCTATGGCAAATGAGATATAGATATATGTGGACAAACAGATGGAATGAAAATGATTCAGTATTTATATGAAAAAAAATAATAATGGTTAACCTACATACAGAGAAGTAGTGGTTGTGCCAACAACTGTTCAAGTTACAGGTAACCATGATATTAATATTCATGTAACAGACAAAAATTTCATTTTGAAATCGTGTGAAGAATAATGAAAGGACAGTGATCACAGTAGTCATAAAGCAATATTACAATTGTCACTGAAAAGCCCACCCAAGAAGAAATGAGCTATGGTAATTTGTGTGAAGTAAGTTAAATGTGATCAAAATGCAGCAGTGGCCATTTTTTAATATCAGGTTATGGTGATCTTTACATGAAATATTATGGGAGTCGAAAACATAATAACAACAGATTCACTTTAAAATAATCTGAATAAATATAATTTGAACTTCTAATTTATACTAACGTGACAAAAGGGTTATAAAATAGCAAATAGTATGATATTTAACGATTCTCTTTACATTTCTCTCACAGGTAAGTAATTCAAAATTAGAAGTTCAAATGAAATATTCATAAAAATGATATGTATTCCATACACGAAAAGAGTAAAATCAATATTTAACAAATAATGAAGATGATTCTACACACAATATATGCTGTAACATTCATGTTAATGGAAAAGATGTAAAAATAGAGCTTATTTCTATTCCACTACGAACTTTGCAAATGTTGCATGTTGCTTATAACCGAGCTCTTTTAGAGAAGTGCAACACCATCGAACATTTAAAATGACTAGTCAACAATAAATAAAACTGAATGAAAACAGGTAATTTCTTTCCACATAGAAGTTAATTACCACTTTCACTGCATTCATCAGAAAGTAATACAATAAAACGTTTTGATATGGCCAATATCAGGTTGATTTAAATCATCAAACTTTTTTCAATCATAAAAAAAACCTTGAAATATATTTCACAAAATTTAACACAAGTGTTTATTATTATAATCAGAATTTCTTCTGTTGTTGATAGGGTAATAATCTGTTTTCTACGAAATAGATAGTTGAATGGTACTAAGTTCATAACATGTGAAGAAAATAATACAGAGATTTGCGTCCTTGTGTAACTTATGCACTGATTAAACTTACTACTTCAAAATCCTTCACATGACCTACTTTGCATGAATCACACATGATGAAGTGAATCTTTTTTATGCAATAAAATGGGTATTACACACCAACATATGCAACCCATGACTCAACAAAATCACTTTGGGTACAAGAATATGTTATCTTATGTGTACGGTAAAATTTGGAAGGTATACTTAAATTTGAACTAATTCCAGATGGTCAGACTGCTGATGCCAAATTATATTCTCAACTACTGGATCATGTACATGACATTTTGCATTAACTGCTGTGTCTTTAGTCAAGAAAACCAAGTACAGTAGTTTACCACCAACACATTGTTCTGGTCCATCAGTGACGTTTGACAAGAGGTAAGAGTCAAAAACTGGAAGACACTGAGGTTTTATAACATATGACTTACAGCCCAAACATTCTACCTACGGAGTATGTAAGGATAGCATCTCAATAATATTGGAGAGGTCCATATGATATTACAAGAGATTTTTGTCTCCAACTGCACAGCATATTATTGCCTCTAAACTGAACTATTGGAAAAAAAGACGGCAGATTGTCATCGAGCATTTTGAAAAATGGTGTTGTAATTCAATTTCATGTTTACAAAATATTATGTTCATGTCTAAGTACTTTAACATCATATTACAAACAAATTTCCTTAAAAAGCTACAATATATTCATGTAGTCACAGAGATTTCTGATGCCAATGATGAGACTTAGAACACAAAAATACAGTAATGGTTATTATTTATTCTCTCAAATTTGAACTAACTAATCCTGTATTTTTATTTCAGAACGTGATAATCAGTAACACTTCCAATATTTATAATACTTTAGACAAATGAACTGAACATTGCTGGATGTGCATCATAAACTCAGCTTTCAAATATTTAGTGCTTGTACTGACATCCAAATTTTTTAAGCAAAAGGACAACAAAAGAATGTTACTTCTGAGGTGTATAAGCATTGTTCTTGTCTTTCAGAAAACGAATTTTTTTTTATATATATATATATATGCTCTATATTTTGCTAAAACAGTGCATATATCAAATCACTATATACAATGTTAATTTTAGAACTGAAATAATCTTTTTCTTCTTCTTTTGGCATACAGCTCTTATAGTTTAGCTAAAGCCTCCTTTAAAACAATAGCCCAATCATTAGAACTGAAATAATACCAACACAAAAAGACTCTCCTTTTATACCAAGTCTCCCACAACATAAAGTAACATATTTACTCGCATAGTAGACACACTTTCTTTCTATGTTTTGGATTAAAAATGCAGGGATCATATTATATGCGAGGAAAAAATTTTAGGGAAAAAAATCATAACTGCCCAACATCCCACATGATAATCACAGCTGATTTCGACATCAGACATTCAAATAAGATTGAAAATGATCGATTGTGCAACTTCGATAGCATCACTATATGGAATATTTACGAATGTTATGAATGTAAAGTGCATAACATACGAAATTAATAAAAAATGTAGCACAGTGTAACCTAAAACTAAAAAATAATGCAAAAACTATGTATAATTTATGAAGGTAATACTACCACTACTCTTATCGTATACACTATCAGAACTGGTTTCAGTATCCTCTACTACAGTATCATTTCCATCATCCTCTACTGCACTATCACTTCAATCATCAATGTGCTATGAGTAGCATTAATGTCGAAAGGTTTTAAACCATTTAATTGCAATCCATTTTTGCATTTTAAAATGAAGCAATCTTAATAAATTAACTCTTTAACATGAGAAGTGGATTCAACATTACAACTGAAAATGTAATGCATACATTATGCAGAGGTTTTCCCCCTTACATATTACTATAAAAAATGGGGTGCATATGTTACGAAATGCCTCTATTATGCGAGTAAACTTGGTACTCACTGTATTTAATTATATCTTAATAATGTAGATTTTATATTTAACAATATTATGGCATGGTTATAACTATAAATTTTTTCAATGCTATAAATTTAATTTAGATTCAGTAACTTTTATTTCTTTTATACAACCTGCTCCTTAATTTATATTGTATTACATTCTGATGAATACAATATCTTCACTAACTTAAATATGTTGCTTGCTCAGTCACGAGAATATCAATTAAGTTATATAAATACCTGTAGCATGTCTACACTAAGTGTTACCTGACAACATAGCAGTGATGGATAATATCTCATTGGAACAGTTGTGATTGCAGCTTGCGATCAACATCTTTGCCAACTGGGGATCTAGAGGAAACTCAGCCATAACAGCCCCCAAGTCTGTTAAGTTGCCATCGTCATCCAGAGCAGCTAAATAATTGAGGAGTTCCAATGCCCGCATCAGAGTTTCTGGAGCTAAGCACATAACCAACAAAACAGAATTATAGTTACAAACAATTACCTGGTCTACACATACAAAAATGATACAAAATGATCTATGGTGCAATAAAGAATAATGGACAAGAGCAACTGGAAGGTGTCGAAGACAATATATATATATAAAATCATTAGTTAATAAACAATATGCAATAAAAATCTATATTCACACTTCCTTCGCAACATTTAGAAAGAATGTGTTACATTATAGGCATTACATTACATTACGTTGAGCATTATGAGAGGTCGAAGCAATAGGAACACAGTGTGAGTAATTGTGCGCACATCACTGAATGTGGAGCAAGTCTGAATTTCTTTTAATTGATAGCCCAAGCACACTTCGAATGAAGACAATGGTTAGAAGACAAGTGTACTCGATATATGTATGCAAGTGTATTGTCAGGTCTGAACCCATGATATGTTATTGTTACAATACCAATAATGGCTTCCTTGGGTTCGCATGTGTGTGAAAATAAGTGGAAATACATTTTTTGAAAATCTTGTCATGTATGTATATAGGAGCTTTTAACAAACACTTTTCCAGCATGTTCTTTCTCAGAAAAACGTGAAATTGTTAAAAATAGAATACCAACACCAGAACTACCGAACTTGGTTCAAAAGACAAATAAATTAGGAGATACACTCAGGGACAAAAAAAACCGGACACTTCTATATTTGCTTGTATTTTGTTGCCAATTATTTCAAAATGAAACAAAACCCATTTAAACAAAATAATGTTTCATTTAGCACCTTATACGACAACATTTGAAAAAAAAAATCTCTGATGTGAAAATTTACAAAAAATTACAAAGGGTGTATAACTATGGCATCGTTTGGTCTGTTTTTTCATTTTATGGTGCCTTAAACATTAAAAACTCTTTTTAGTAACGGGTATTACCCCCTCTGGCTTGAATAACTGCATCCATACGTCTTGGCATGCTCTCAATTTGGTTAGCAATGTCTTCTTGAGGAATAAGTTCCCATTCTTCGCCAAGTGCTCGCCTCAACTCTTGTAACAATTCTGGTCTCGGTCGTCTATTCTTAACACGCCGTCCCAGCATGCCCCACACATGTTCAATTGGGTTCATGTCTGGACTCCTTGCTGGCTATGGAAGAACATGGATTCCCACTTCTTGGAGATAATCTCTGACCGCATGGGCAATATGCGGCCCTGCATTATCATGCATTAAAACAAAATTATCGCCTACAAATTGGCCAAATGGCACAACATGATCACCCAAATATTAATTTATATATCTATCAGCTGTTAGTCTTCCATTTTCAACAAAAACCAACTCTGTACGAGCATCCATACACACTCCTGCCCAAACCATCACTCCACCACCTCCAAACAGCACATTTTCGGAAATGCAACACTGTAAAAATCGTTCTCCCCTCCTTCTCCAAAGTCTTTCACGTCCATCAGGTGAGCACAGATTGAAACGGGACTCATCGGTGAACAGAACACAGCTCCACTGTACATTTCTCCAATCCCTGTGATCATTTGCAAAACGCAGTCGTTCAACTCGATGCATCCTGAGAAGTCTGGGACCAGTTGCAGGTCTACTTGATATCAGTCCACTTGCTTTCAACCTCCTTCTAACTGTTTTGGCCGAAATTGGGCGTCCATGCATGTTAACAAATTGCTGGGCTACACTAGTAGCTGGCAGGTTGCGCTCAATAAGAACTCTCAACACCATATACCTGTCTTCATTTGGATTTGTAGCTCTTGGACGACCCGAACCTGGTCTTCTGGTATATTCTAGGGTCTCTCTATACCGTTTTATGGCATCATGGGTTGTGCTTCTAGCCATATTCATAACATATGCAATGTAACGTACATTGCGTCCATCATTGTAAAGGGCTACAGCTCGAGCCACATCTTCAGGTCGCATCTTGTTTTAAGACAAATGTTACAACCCCACTTTTAAACTCAGAAAATGTAAAAATAAACAAATAACGAATGATAATGAAGCACAAAATGATTGAGACAAAATTGTTATAGCTGAGACTCCAAAAGCAAAATTGGAATATTTGGCTATAATGGCTTGTTTATAAAACAAAAAACAATCAACAATGTATACATGTCTCCATAACAACAGATGGCTACCATAATATTGTATGAGAAGACAATGTTTTGCAAATACCAGCAAATATTAATGTGTCCGGTTTTTTTTGTCCCTGAGTGTATTTTCAACCCAACATGTATATAAATGTGAATAGTTATAGCTGAACTTAACATTGTATTTTGCTGCTACTGCCTGTTATGGGAAGCATAGAAATATTAGTACTAAAAATATTGGTTATAAACATTTAAGAAATAGTCTCCATTGTGGCCTATTGGCTAGAATACTGGACTTATAATCCTGTGGATCCAGGTTCGATCCCCAGCATACCCCTGATTTATAGCTTGTCTTGGGCAAACCCGTGGTCCAGGTAACACAGGGGTTTTCCCCGGGAGCTTCGGTTCCCCTGTGGCATCCCAACAAATCTCCATTATCTAATCTCATTGCGGGTGTAGCATAGACCTGTCTCCTATGGCGTACACAACTGGCTTAATATGGGTGAATGACGAAAAGTCGACTACTCACCATTAGAAAAAAAAATTAAGAAATTTAATAAAATCTAGAGATGATCAGCTTACTTCATACCTTAAGGGTGAAACCTTACCATTTTTCCCCCATTACTACATATGCTAGTGGATTGTGATGATTTTTTAGTTTGCAGGTTAAATTTTCTTTTGGCAACTTCGTTTCGAATTTCGATACTAACAAATACTACAAATGGTAGTGATTTTGTAACTGGTATGTTGGCAGCTGAGACAAGTACTGACGATATTTGTCGGTAATGGAGTTCCATGAAATTAAAATTGTGCTAGATTTCTGAGTTGGTTACTGGAAGCTAGTGAAATTTGAACATACTAATAATTAATTAATATCAGTATTAATATTAATACATAATAGTTATAATTCAAGACTATAGTCAGGTAAGTTTTCGGAATTAATACTAATAATTTCATGTGGTCAAACAAAATTCATTTTTAGGTTAGATCTCGTGAGTCAATTGTTTAGTCAAACCAATGAATTTCGTATATACAAAATACTTGACATGTTGATCCCTATTCCGTATAGTTTGCCTACGAAAATATGTTACAAATTATTGAATTATTTAGAATAACCTTCCAACATAAAAAAGTCATTTAGTACATAGGATCGTGTGATATCTGGTAATAGTTGGCAACACTGACAATATGGCAATATTTGCTGTTTAGGAACTGTTCTTATGTGACCCTCACCATAACTGTTAACCATCTACGTTAATCTGTAAATATAGATCGTTTTGGAGAAAATAGTTTAGAGAATGTGCTTGATGACCAACTTAAAAATGAAATCTCCATACACAGTGAAAGAATAAAGCAGACCAGAAACATCCTCAAAAGACTTTTCAACACAGTGTGTTTTCTCGATAAACTAGAAACAAAAAATTCTGTTAATTGGAGCAATTGTATAAAGCTCTTGAAATGCAATGCTGAGTAAGACCCACTTTTAGCAGAACATTTGTACACCTTCACTGTGTTTAGATGACTCGAATAGAATCCAAAATAATCTCATTCAAACTGTAGGTTTAACTATTTTATCTGCTATTAAGCATAAAATTAATGAATTCCTTTCGTAATCATCTTAGTTGAGAAACAAATATATCTAAGTCCAGTTTTCACTTACTGTTCTGTGGTGTACATGATAGAATGAAAAAAAAAAATTCTTTTGGGGTTCTTTGACATCAGTAATAACAGACACGCCCAGACTACTGAACAAATGAACTAATATTTCTTATCAGTATTCGAATATAATAACTGAATGCACAAACCTATGATGCTGCAGCAACTATAGCGGGAAATTTAAGTTCAAGTATTAATCAAAGTAAAACATCCAGAAGCCCTAAATATTCATTGCAATATCTGCATTCTAAATCTCGTTTTGTTTCAAAACACCAATCAAATACCTGAGTGCAAAGTATTTTTAACACATTAAATGGACTTGCAGCATTTTTTTCCAGATCTCCAAAACATGCTAAATTTTTTGATACATTTTTGCAACATCATCATCCAATGTAGTCTAATGTGATGGAACTATGCCTCTACACTGTGTGTAGAAACATAAATTAATTTTGTGATGTTTTCGTGCTATTCTAGAGCACCCTCAAGAGAATGAGTCAGATTGTTTAGCATCAATTGATGGTTTTTGTCAATTTTGGAACATTTCAAGTTTTTCCTTTAAATACATTGAACAAAGTATTTACTTTAACTGATGTGTCGTATAACATTCTTTTGAATCAAACAAATGATATTTTGTACTGCCAACAGAAAATCCAAGAAATTCGTTCCTTCATAGCAGCATTACATGGTAGTGAAGGGATTTTTTCATGAAACTGTCTATCAAATAGGAGAACCATCAAAGAGAATGAATTGCAAGTACAAACACATACATAGCGAAGTGTTTGATAATATTGATAATCACTTGGATCCGCACTTTCGAGATTATTTTAAGATGCAATTTTTGTAATTACTGTCACATGAAAAGTACGAACAGAGTACAAAAAAAGTTACCTGAAATTCACTTAGTCTCTTAGTTATCTATAGAAAGTTCTTTGACAGCATTCAACTGAAAAATGAGTTCACTGTAATCTTCAGTAGTGAAGAATTTCAAAATAAAAATAGAAGTGAACTAGCATAACTACTGAACACTAAGTCGTCTATCAGTGTCATTAATATGAGGGTCACTCCAAAAGATTATTTTTTAAATTAAATTTTTATTATACACATTTGCAATGTATGAAGTTCATTGAAGCATTCATCCACTTGTATTCAAATTTAATTCAACCTGTTCCCATGAGTGGCACCATTATAGGACTCCTTGAAGATGGTTGCTGATTTTGACATTCGTCAAAAGCAAAGTGCAGTTATATTCTTAGAGTTCCTGTGTTGTGAGAACGAGGGAGTAGGAAACATTCGCAAGAGGTTGTAAAAGGAGCACAGAGATGCTGCTGTCGATTGCAGTATAGTTAGTCGATGGGGAAGCAGATTATCTCTGGTGAAAGAGGGCATGCCAATATTCTGAATTCTCCTCGCAACAGAAGACTGCACAAACTCCTGACAATGTGCAACGCGTTAACAACATGGTTTTGGATGACAAACGCATAACAGTGTAAGAATTGTCACTCCAAGTTGAAATAGGATAAGCAAGTGTATGCAGATTATTTAAACTGTTGGGGTTGAAAAAGGTTTGTCTCAGGAGGATTCCAAGAATGCTTACAGAAGACCACAAAGAAACCCGCAAACAGTGTGCAGTGAACTTTTGGAAAAGCAAGAGAATGATGGAGATGATTTTCTTACAAGAATTGTGACAGGAGATGAAACATGGCTGCAACATTTTGAACTGGAGACAAGAGAGGCGAACAATGGAGTGACATCATGCAAACTCACCCAAGAAAAAGAAATTCAAAACTGCGCCTTCAGTAGGAAGATTTATGGTACTGTGTTTTTCGATTCAGGAGGACTCTTGTTTGTGGACATCATGCCACACGAAACCACCATTAATTCTGATGCGTGTGTGATAAGTGATAACTAAAGAAACTTCAAGCTTGAGTGAGTCATGTTTAACATAACAGTAGAAGCAGGATGTTTTGCTGTTGTACGACAATGCCCAGCCACACGTCAATCACAAAACCATGGACGAGATCAGAAAGCTTGGATGGACAACACTGAAACATTAGCCTTATAGCTTTGATCTGGCACCATATGATTACCATGATGATGACTCCCTCGTGAACACTGCTAACAGTAGTTAAAATATGCTGGTCTAGACTTTTATTTTACCATTTGGGTATACAAGTCCTAGTTACATGATGGCATAAGAGATGGAAATAATATGGAAAAGTGACATTTTTTTCCTAAAGTATGTATCTACATTGTGTAAAAATAGCAAAGCTGTAGGATAAAAGTTGAATTAAAAAAACAAAAATGTTATACATTTCTTTTGGAGTAAGCCTCATATATACAATTTCTGTTAGTACATTTTCAATAGAAAGGTCGTTTTCAGCATTAAAGAGAATAAAAAATTACACTCTGAATTCTACTGGAGAAGAAAAGCTGCATCATTTAGAGATAATGTCTACTGAAGCACACTTACTAGAAGAAATTAGAAAAAAAAAAAAAAGGCAGTTCTTTGAGAAATAGTGACCAAATTTGCTTCTCACGAGAAAAGGTTGGTATTTAACTTTCTTTGATGTTATTGAGACAACCTATTGAAAGTGAGTTTAAATATATAAGTTTGTTATTCTGTTTACCTTAAAACTTTGCTTTTAGGTGAGTCTTCACTTACCAGTGCTTAGAAATTAAAGCATTATAAAATCCAGTGCATCAGCTTTATGAAATATCACTATATGCTACTATTACTGCCAAATTTTTTTGCCAAAGGAAGTTCTAATTAATAAATGTAGGTATACATAAAAATTATTTATATCAAATGGTTTCCCATAATTATAATATACTGTTAATCAGTGTTCATACAGCACTAGTTTCTGAGAATTTAAGGAGAAAAATAGTGAACAGATGATAAGAAGGTATATTTTTGGGATAATTGAACCGCCCTGTCATTTTTCCATTATGTTTCTATCTTCTATTCATTATTATTCTCACAATCAGAGCCCAACCCTGGATGACTATTACAATTACTATTCATAAAGAATATAACAAAACACTTAAGATTACAAAATGAGTGTAAATGCTAGGATTATAAAAATGAAGTAGAAAAAAAAATAATAAAATAAGAACTACCAAAGCAAATTTACATTGTGTATCCGTGAACTTTGAAGCTGTCTCCTAAAAGTAGTTTTAATGCAAATTACAGTGAAACTTCTTTTATATGTTTTGTACTTATGCATTTTTCACACACTCATTTTTTCTAAGTCCTGGTAAAATTTCTATACTCTCCACGTTAATTTATTTCAGTTGTACTTTTTGGTTTATGTGGTTTTTACATTTAGATGATATTTTAAACCCCTAGAAGATACGAAAAGTCATTTATATGTTCAAAGTCAGTTTTACTCGAAATTAGGTTTGCCATGAAAATGTAAAAGTATCGTCTGTGTTCAGTGTTAAGATGCGACCGACTCTGAAATTCGAAGCTGCCCATGCTTGTTTTCAGCAATCTTGTGTTCTTTATGATGCTGCTACTGCTTTAGAAACAGTGAAACATTTCGTTAACACACCATGGTTTAACTAAACAAACTATGGAACAGATATCCAATTTGAGGGCATGGTTTATTCCTTCAGAGCAAGCAGTCGAAAATATAGTTCTCTCCATGTAGTTTTCAAATGCTATTTCAGATGTTATTAAATGTCATTTTAACTATACGTTTTTCTCACACGTCTTTTCAGCCCCTACAAAAACATAAAAATGAAGTTTTACTGTACAGTTTGAGTATAATACCAGTATACACAATACAAGCATTCACAACCAATTATGAAAGATTTTAATCATGCTATATAAAGATATCCTTCATCTTGCATATATTAACAAGAGTTAGCTAAACTCATTACTATGTACTCTACCTGGAGGATCCATGAAATCGAAGTGCACCAAGTCATCAATTCCCAGCTTTTTGAGTTGCAAAACAACTGAACCGAGGTTTGATCGAAGAATTTCAGGATATGTATTATCTTGCATCTCCTGCTTAAATGCCTTTTCTGTATACAATCTAAAGCATTTCCCTGGTCTTGTACGACCAGCTCGACCTGCTCTCTGCTGAGCTGAAGCCTTGCTGATGGGTGAAACCAAAAGAGATTCCACCCGAATACGAGGATTATAAACCTATATATAAAAAATGAAATAAAAAGTATTCTTAATTTTACAAAGTGCGAAATTTACTACATTTCCTAGGAGAAGCCTAAAGCTGTTACCTTTTGTTTTGCAAATCCAGGATCAATCACAAACACGACACCATCAATTGTTAAAGATGTTTCAGCAATATTTGTGGAGACTACGACTTTTCGCCCAATAGCTCCATTGGGCTTATTTGGTGGTGCAGGTTCGAAGATACGTTGTTGAAGATTCGGAGGAAGAGTTGAATATAAAGGAATGCATTTCAAGTCACCAACTTCTGGACCCAGATTGTCAATTTCACGTTTAATCCTTTTGCATGCTTCTTCAATTTCCTAAAATATGATATACATTCAATTAACCACATTAATAACATCTACACAATTAACTATATAAAATAGTTCCCTCAGAGTTCAAATCAATATACATTTATCCAGTAATTTAATGAAAGTACTACTAGTTTTCCCATGCTGTAGCATCGTGGTCTAAGGCATCATGCTAGAACTTCAACTGAATCATGGTTCATGTCCTCATGAGGAAGGAATTTTCTCATGAAATTTCAGCCAATGTATGGTACTGATGCCCACCCAGCATCATGATGAATTTGGAGAGCTACGATAGGTAGTGAAATCAGATTTCGAAACCAGCTGGAACAGCTCATCGTGCTGACTATACAACATCTCTGTTCTGGTTGGATAATATTTCACTTCTGCTGAAGTTTGTAGATGTGAAACCAGCAACTGGCTGGTCATGCCATGGATGGACAGACTCCTAACCACTAATTCATGCAATAAAGTATAACATTATAAACTAGTTCCATAAATAATATAATATGATGATACTGCTTATGGAAATCTGGATAAACGGGAGTAAATGTTAAACAATTATTTGCAGGAAGTACAACATCTCAATGTCAACTGTGATCAGTTAATATTTGTTAATGATGGAGAAAAATTCGCTCCGGTGCCGAGAATTGAATCCGGGACTCTCAGTTCTACGCAATGGGTGCTCTACCACCGAGCTATACAGAGCCTCAATCAACAACATCAGCTCGAATCTTTCTTCTTTTTGTTTTCGTTTTTTTTTTTTTTTTTTCCCTGAGTGACCTTAGTCAATATTCAACATATATTATGTCATCATACATGGAGTGCACTCATATGAGTGACTTACACGGCTGGGACTCCAGCTTATTTGCACTGTTAGACGAATAATCTATGTAAGGATTATTCATAGAGACGAGAATTCCATGCAAATCCATGTTTTTATAGGAACATAAGACATAGCTCAAACTTAGTACTTAACCATTTCATTACTTTCCGGTTCCAAATATGTGTACTTTTTCTGTGCATATTTGCATGTTTTGGCATTTTTGGGGTTAAAAACATGCATAATGTATATTTAAGCAATTTTTAGCTTAATCATGCATATAATATACATTATATTCAATTTAAGTGCATGTTGGTTTTGAGTGGACACGTCAGTTTCTCGATTTTTTATGTCACTTATTTTAACTTCAGAATCAGGATTGAAAAAAAAAAAAAAAAAAAAAAAAAAAAAAACTAGATAACAGAAAAGATTCATTCAAATTTGCACCCACAACTTCTTGCAATGTAGAAAGGTCATTCTCTGCCTACAAAAACATATTGACTGACAAGCGCAGTAACCCCACAGAAAGCAATTTAGAAATGTTGTTAGTTAACTGTGCAAAAAAAAAAAAAAAAAAAAGGGTGTGTGTGAAATAAATTTTGAACAAAAATGAAAGTGCATATTTTAATGCATTTTTCACTTGATCGTGCATGTTTCATAGTTTGATAATGCATGAATACATGCATATTTTGGGATTCTATAGTGCATGAAATTCTCGGCTCTAATTATTAATAATTCTTACATAGGTGTAGTCAGTCAATCTCAAAGGCAGTTTCGTCATCATCTTTTAAAACTTCAACATATTTTACCCTCTTTACATAAACCTGATACTTTGCCAGATGTTTTAAAATAAATTTCAAACAGAATTTCCAAACTTCTAAGTCCCCTTTCCTTCCAAGGAAAATCACATAGGGGAAAAAGGGGGAGAATCAAGCACACAAGCATACACATCTTTCCAAAAAGTTCACTATTTCTTATACAAAAAAAACTACAATGTTCAGACATAAACCAAACACCTATACAAAATGTAGCATTGTGTCTAAGTTGTTCACTGTCCGATATATATGTGAGAAAGTAAATACATACCTCTTGACCAGTAAGAAAGAGAAGAACATCACCAGCAATTTCTTCACACATGTGAATCTGAATAACTGTACGTATGGCAGCTTCCAAGTAGTCTCGCTCAGGTTCTGGTGTATAGAAAATTTCTACTGGATGGGTTCTACCAGGCACATTCATTAGTGGTGCATTGTCAAAATATTGCTGTAAGTACAAAGTACGAAGTAATATTTAGTGAGTTATAAGATCTCTAAAGAAGAGTTTGGATATGAACAGTTCATGCTATTGATCTAATTGAACAAATTCCATATTAATCTGCATATAAAGATTTTTGTCAAAATTGAATGTTAAAATTTTATGCTAGAATCAGGAGCTGATATGAATTAGGGTTTCAACAAGCCAACAGAGAGATGAACTAAATTCAGTTCTGTTGAAAGATATTATTTTATGCTCGAAACATTTGGATTCCTACACCTTCCCTCTCCTGCATTGCTGGTAATTTTCGACCATGTCAGTGTATCATTTTGTTTCCCGACTTCAAATTGAAGGTATTTCTGTATTTCACACTCCATTTCACAAGTCTCTCTTTTAAGTCTCGGTTTTTTACTTCCTCATACGTAGGACAATCTCACATTTTCACGCAAATACATATTTTCAATATTCTGATGCCAAAGAATGGTCTTTGACATATTTCTGTGTACAATCTTTCCTTCTAAGCTAATGAACGAATTTGGTAATATTCAACACCTAAGCACATGAAATGCAACAATTTTTAGTCGAAAAACAATCATAATTTATATCAAGCATGTATGCCAAAATTACATAAAATGGTTTGCTCAAAATGTGCTCAGACAATTTTATGATTTCTTTAAAGCTATCAAATGTAACAGCACAGATATACCGCAGATATGTTTGGTTGAGAGCATGTCTCTGAAGAAGCTAACGAAATATACATAATATCCTCGCAATAAATAAATTGAAATTTTTCGTCGAGTTCAAAGAGCAGAAAGTGGGATTTTCAAAAAGAAAAACTGGTGTTTTTAAATTTAATTTTTCGACATTTTCAAGATACATACCTTTAATAGCATGATAAATACTCTAGTTTTCAAAAATGGATTAAAAAAAAAATTATATTTTCTGTTGATAAATGATGGTGATTATCAGACTAAAGTTTATTGTAAATGAGAAGCATTCACAGTTTCCATTTGCACACGGCACATAGAAACGAAGGATGCATCCAGTGGGCCAACAGTGCTTACAATATAATTCTTGCTGCATATGTACAAACCAAAGTCAGATATGACGTTGAGAATGTGCTCATACCACATGCTTAAACCAAAATGGATTCACCAAATATATCAATCTTATCTACACTATGGACCTCAATCATTAAAAAAAACTGAAAATTCGCGCACATTTGCTAATTGCCTAAAAAATAGCAGTTTTTCGTAAAGACATGGGAAATTCGTGGCATGATACAGATTTTGCGATGTATTGCAGATTTAAATTAGGAATAAAAGAATTGAAGAATGTAATTAGATGTTCAGAAATATATTTTTTCAAAAATCGCGAAATATTCCATTTCCTAGAAACAAGTTAACTTAAAAGTTTACTTCAATTTCCTATCAACTCTATCACCAAAAGAATATTATGAAAAGTTCCAAAATAAAATTCATTTTAGCCACCAATATTATGAAAGAATAAAGAAATGAGATATTCAAATCAAGTTTTCTACAATCATATATGCCATATTTCTTTGCTATCACACAAAGAATCCTCACATATACAGAGTAACTAAAAAGTATGACAAATTGTTTACAATTTTTTAATTGTTACTTTTATTGAACAATGCTAAGTATCAGAATTGTTTGGAGTACTGGTACATAAAACTCTTGCACAACCATGTTTTCCATTCTGTACAAGACGTGCAAAAAGGCATATTATTTTGCCATATATTAATTTTTTATATTTTTATATTCTACAGATCTTAAAATATATGGAAATCTTAAACGTTATTGTTATTAATATAAGGATACAATGGATAATGGAAAAAAATAAAAGTGCATTTGAATTTCAGTTTCTCAATATTGAGAATAAAAATGATCATGAATCCAATAATCATGCACAGAAGCCAAGTGAAAACAGATTTTTCTATCACATTCCTTAAAGGACATTCACCTTATTTGTAGTCTTGTTGTGGGGTGGGAACAATAAGTCTCATTGGCATGGATTGGAACAAGACACACAAATGTTTTATTCAGTACTTTAAGGGAGGTGATGGATGAAATTTCTATTTTCTACATTTTTCAAGCTACATTCTTTATTTTTTGTACACAATCATGGTCTGATAATGATGTGTGAAGTTTAATTTCTGTGAGTGAATTAGTTTCTGAATTATTAACGAAATTATTTTGAATAATGTGCATATTTCAAAATAATATGTGTCGCTCAATTTTTCTGTAAAATTGTCTGAATCTTTTTTCTTTTCTTTTTTTTTTTTTCTCGTGAGACCAGTGGCCATATTTAGAAAAACATTAGGTATTAGTTTTCCTATATCTTTGCTACAAAAAAGGGGACATTTTTTTATAATCACTACATACCTAAAAACAAACATTTTCCATTGCCATTATAAATATTTCATTTTTTATTTATTAATTTAATCATAAAACCCATGTGCTATTTTGTTAACCACAGTATATATAGCCCCATCGCTCTTATTTCTGGCAGCCAATCACGTTGCAAGTCAGCTACATTTAAACGTGTGCGTCTTGTCATTTGCTGTTGATGACGTTATGTACTTCCTAAGGCTCTATAGATACTGAACATAATCGTCCGCCATTTTGGTTCTTTCCGTGTCGTTTGCAGCAAGCAGACGAGAATTATCTTTACTGCATCGTTAAGCATTATTATGTTGTAGCTCCTATGAGAGTCAAAACAGACACTGACACTCTCAAAAGCAAGCGACAATCTTTTTATATTTTTCATGTTAGATGAAGTCGAAGCGGAGAACTGAAGACTCAATTTTTGTCTGTTAAAGGACTGGAAGGTCCAGGGTTCGATCCCAGGTGGTGACAGGATTTTTTCTCGTTGCCAAACTTTCATAACGGCTCCAAGGTTTACTCAGCCTCCTATAAAATTGAGTACCGGGTCTTTCCCGGGGGTAAAAAGCGGTCAGAGCGTGGTGCCGACCACACCACCTCATTCTAGTGCCGAGGTCATGGAAAGCATGGGGCTCTACCTCCATGCCCCCCAAGTGCCTTCATGGCATGTTACGGGGATACCTTTACCTTTTTTTTTAAAGGACAAAGGACATACGGTTGTTTCTTATAGAAATCCTCATGCTGTTTTCAGTGCTTACAAAATCGTGGGCTGAGAGAGTCAAGATTCTAATGGACATTTTTGGTGAAAATGAGTTAATTTTATCGAAATGCTTTATACTTTTCATGGACACATAACACACATAATATTAGTAATAATTGTTATTTTTTCTCCTATTAATATTTTGCCAGAATTTTCATGTTATTTAAGAAATACAAGGTTCCATTTCAATCTTTCTTTCGTGGCCAACGTGCACAACAGTATAAATTTTAATTCTGCGCTCTTTTAGATGCATTTGTTTAAAATTACATAACACCTGAAGCCATATCCTCAGCATTTCATGCATCAAAAGTAATACCAAGTTATTGTAATATTAGTATAATATTCTTTATGTCTATCTCAAAGTTTATACGTTCTATTCCTAACATGGCTCCTTCTCTTTGTTTATGTGATACACTCTAAGCATTATTGCAAAATCTTCTCGTATATCTGCTTGCTAATCAACACGACACTTAATTTCTCACTTGGTGTAAGGTATTGTTTAGTTCCACTGGAGACAATATTCCACACATGCGAGGCAGAAGCTTACTGTATGTTTTTACCAGCCAATTAGTGCAAGTTCAGTGTTATTGCATACAAGTTTCAAGAACAGTGCCATGTAAAAGAATTCGAAATAAAGTGCAATGAACGGAATCTTTCCTGAATGATACATAAATAAACAAATAAATAAACCTAGATTTGCTTGCTATCTACTGAGTGTTTCTACTAGTGAGGGCAAGATATAAACAGGATAGGTTAGAGAAAGATACATACAGATATATGCTCCCAACCCACAAAATAAGCAACAATGAATAAGGAATACTGAACAAAACACAGTTCTTGTTGTAAGAGCACAAAGCATCAAAATTAGCATTTGATATAAAATCTCCACTACATACAAATAAGAGACTCACCTGAAACTTTCCAGCATCCAAAGTGGCAGACATAATAACCAATTTGAGATCTGAACGTTGTTTCGTAACCTCCTTCAGTACACCCATAAGAATATCAGTTGCCAGAGTTCTCTCATGGGCCTCATCTAACAGAATCACTTGGTAATTTTCTAGCATGGGGTCAGACATGCCTTCTCTCAGCAACATACCATCAGTCATGTATCTAAAAGTGGAAAAGTAAAAGAAAAAACATGCAACTTTTACTTGCTACTTTCCAGAAAGGCAGTGTTCACAGAAGACATTTCATAAAAATAATTTTCGTTACCAAGATTTAGGGACAAATAAAGGTGGAAATGTGGAGTGGATAAACCCTAATAGTAGGATTTTAATATGCTGGCTATTGGAGTTCTGGTCTATTCAAGCCATGGTGAGAGACTGTGCCAAGGACTCTGGAGACAATCTCCAGAAAAGTGGAGAAGTGGAAAAGTGCAGTGTTATAAATAGGGGGCGGATGTTGATGAAAAGTAATCTTATTTTTCACATTAGGACGATGCTTATTAATATAGAAATCTTTTCTATGTTAATATCAACGTAAAAAATTAATTTTTTTATATTCCATTTTTTGCATTTTCGATGTTTTTTTAACTAATAGGTCATTTTTATATTTTTCGGCATTTTTTGGTCATTTTTAATACTTTGAAAAACTTTTAGATCATTTGGAATGTATTTTACTTTCTTCTTTATCGATAGGTCTGTTAAATCTTTTTCTAAGGAAATAGGTCAGTAATAATTACCTACTGAATAAGTGAATAACAGTGAAGTTTGAGTTTTATAGTTTGAAACATACTCTAAAGTCCATCCCTCATTCCACTAAAGGCTTCATCTCACACAATGGAAGTAATATAAAATGCTTGACAACAGCTTAGTTTAAGTGAGGGCTTTGACCACTACTGTTCTTTTGTCGATACGAGGGTGTCTTTAGAATTTGTTTGTTTGGAAGGAGAGAAACTTTCATGTCCTGGACAGGACGATGTGTCCCCACGGAAGGGAAGGGACAGTATTTTTAACACAAAGATTGTAAGAATGCAA